>NC_086445.1:609660163-609960163 GCF_028390025.1 Pseudophryne corroboree
CATCAAGAGACACCTCATAGATAGGACAGAGCACGCAGCCTCTGATTTAATCCACGAATCCACCGGGATTCAATTCCTTCTCGCATTAGACATCACCCATACTGTCAGAGGAATTATAAATTATAGGTATATCCATGCGCTAGCGAACTTGATAGATAATATCACTGAGATGTATGACGACACCTTCAGGTATATGGGAAGGGAGTTACAAGCTTACAAGCAGGAACTGATTCCACGCAATTGGTTCTCAGGTTTAGGAGAGTGGGCTCAAAATGTCATCATGAGTGTAGGGAAGTTTCTCCTTTATATCCTTGGAGGCGTCTTAATTATTGGTTTGATATTTAGGTGTGTTCGAATTCTGACGCAGCGCAAGCACGGCACAAAAATTGATGAGTCTAAGGAGCAAGGGTACTGTTACAGCAGCAGATTTAGTTTACGACCCATCCATAGAGACTGTGATATGATAAGGATTGCAAATGAATTTCATGGCCTGTTTCGTTCACCCGTTTTTCTTTTGTCTCCCCCTCTGCCCAGATACATCCATCCGGAAAAAGACATCAGCCCTACCCAAAATGTTTATGTGAATGTATTTTATTTATATGTCTTATCTTCATCTCTGCAATCTCCAGTTAATGGCACACATAGTCAACAGGTGATATCCACATACTAGCACTCACATATGTTCCCCCTCCATGTATCATCAAATAAATGTGCACCCCATTTGTTGGAACAAGAAGCCAAAAAGAGCTCGGTAGTGTTTGTTGGCCCATTTACAGACCCTTAGTACGGGATGAGAAGGATTTAATGTATACTTCGCAATACCTTGAAGCTTATGTAGAACATATACGGCACGATGATACATGCCCCTCAGACATGGATTCATACATACATACTTTTACTATCCCACTAGGTCATACATTTCCCACCTACATTTCTCCTCCGACAACTCCAAGCTTCTGTAGATATTGTGTAGATATTTTTCTGTTTTTAGTGATTAGATAGTGGCAGTTATTGGTGACTGCCAAAGGGTGGACTGTCAATGTCGAAAAATATTGCAGTACACACATCATGTACAAACTACACACAGATGGCCTCCGTGCGGGTACTTGCTCTGCTGTGCGTGCACATATCCGCAATTTGCGTATGGACGCTCCCGCGGTCCTGCGCATTAGCGCGTGGTATGGGTATTTACGGTAGAGTTTGTGAACGCATGGAAAGCTATCAAAACACATTACATATTTAATCCAAATAGTGCACAATGTACACATAGCCTCCCTGCACCACATCAGAAAGTAACAACAGTTTGAATGGTTTCAGAACAAAGGGATGCACCTTTACAGAATAGGAGGGGACAGAACAAGGTCATAAGGTGGTGTTTGGTATCCAGCTGAAGGGTATATTAAGGGTAACATTCCGGTGTTGGTTTGGGAAAGATCGCATGTTCTTGCGGATAGTTATGTGCAGGAGCAGAATATAGATATAAACTGTATTTACTGTACATTATGTATGCGGCGGGAATCCAGAGGAGACCACCCACAAGAGCAGTTGGGAAAGACATCGCCTACCTATTCAAACAGACCTATGACCTCTCCTGTACTGTAAATGACCATCCCTGTGTCCAATGGACAAAGAGATTACAGTATCCATTGTGTTATGTTTTGGATGAAGTGAATAAAGAGAGCCTGCAGCAGGCCTGGTCAGACACAAGACTCACAACATTATCTATCAGATGGCGGAGGACCGGACCGGGTAGCGCAAGCGAATCCACTCACGTATGTAACATTGACTGTAGCCATTTACTCTGTTATATTGTATTGTATTGTTTGTATTGTAACCCCCTTTCAGCAATAATACGCTGTGGTGTCAGAACCCAGTGCTTTAACTACAGACTGGTGTCATGTATTTCTTTCCCTGCTAAGGTTTGAAGTGTAATAGCATCACACTGCATTGCTGCATAAGGTTTAAAGTGTAATAGCATCACACTGCATTGCTGCATAAGGTTTAAAGTGTAATAGCATCACACTGCATTGCTGCATAAGGTTTAAAGTGTAATAGCATCACACTGCATTGCTGCATAAGGTTTAAAGTGTAATAGCATCACACTGCATTGCTGCATAAGGTTTAAAGTGTAATAGCATCACACTGCATTGCTGCATAAGGTTTAAAGTGTATTCATTGGGTGTGTATGCGCTGTGTGTACTTTGTACTGTCAGCGCGGCGTTTGTACGCAAAGTCTGTACACGATACGGGACTCTGTACGCTAACAGCGTAAAAAGTACGTAAAATGTGTTTGAGGTATAGCTTTCATTCCTGTATATAAATCAGCATTGTCACAAATTTAGTAGTTTCTCAGGTTATAGAATAAATGTTAATAAATCATAACTACTGGTTTTAAAAGGCCCACCTCCTACCCTCCCGCTGCAAGATCACTTGAACACGATTAAAATCATGCCTTCCCATATTAAATATCTAGGTATAAACGTCCCCAGTAACCCTAAACATGTCTACAAACTTAATTTTACTCCAGCTTTATCTCAAGCAGCTAAGTCTTTAGTCAATTGGAAGAATCTACCCCTTTCCCTCCTGGGAAGAATTGAAGTGGTTAAATCTATGATTTTCCTCAAACTTACATATGTAATGCAAATGCTGCCAATCCGTCTCTACAATACTGATATTAAGGCAGCTACGACAATGTTCCAGAGATTTGTATGGAATTTTAGAAAATCCAGAATATCCCATTCTAAATTACAGGTGGCAAAGCAGGATGGAGGTTTGGGTTTCCCGGATCTCTTACAATATTCGAAGGCTTTGTCTTTCAGATATGCAGTGGATTGGTTGTTTGAGACTAGTAACTACACGGTTTATGACTTCGATTGTGCACTTTTTGCTCCTTACGCTCCAGGCGCACTTTTACACATCAAGAAAGCTTTAATACCGGCTAACATATATGCACATATTTTCTTTAAAGACACATATGATCCCTGGAGACAGGTAAATAAAATTATGGATAGAGAGTGAGACCCTGGCATTTCAGCGTGGATTCCCTTATGGGGAAATCCTACATTCTTACCAGGCTTGGATAGCTCGCTTCTACACAGATTGAGACTAAAGTGCCTTAGATCTACTTCCCAAGTTTATGACCCAGGTGGCAGAATTTACTCATTTTCAGACGTTCAGAAACAGTATGGGATTTCGTCACATTACATGTTTGCATATATGCAGATTACACATTATGCTACCTCTCTTCCTCGACCTATGTCTGATCCCACTTTGGCAGACCCCCTCCTTCCCTTGATTGCCAGACTTACTAAGTCTCATTATAAAACTAGACACGTGTACACTTGTCCTGATAGATCCTGCTACCCCTGATATTTGGGAAGCTACAGCCTCCCTTTGGCAAAACGATATTCCCTCACTGTTGCGGGGCGAGGCCTTCTTTAAATATTACCACAAGGTGATGAGTATACTTTAATCCTCATTGCTCCAAGAGGTACATGTCAAAACAATATATCGTGCCTACATCTCGCAGAAAGAGAGGAGTTTTTATGTTGATGGGGAACAGAGTGTGTGTCCACAACGCTGTTCCACAATTTATGGGAATGTGGACGTATCAAACGTTTTTGAAACAAAATTCTTCAGTTTATTAACATCTCTTTTTTTCTGCGAGATTTCCTCTTGACCCCATTCCATCTATCTTTGTCAACTTTCATAGCTGGGACCTATAGCCTTTCCAAAAGGCACTAATTCATTTTTGGACTATTATAGAGACAGTGGCAAAGAAATAGCTTCTCAAAGCATGGATCTCTAAATTTTCTCCCTCCTTAAATTCAGTACATGGAATGCTGATGAAGTCTATGTATTTTGACCGCTTTTCCTTTTCCACCGCTTCACATCAAGGGGTGAATGGTTTCCTCAGTAAATGGGATGCCTATATCTCCACAAAACCAGTTATAGTACAAGCGGAAATTACTGCTATTTTCCACTAGTCTCCATAATTATGTCTCACTTCTGTTGATGTACATATGCTAAAGTGTGCTATGATTCTTTACCAGCTATTTGGGTCTCCCCCCCACACACACACACTTTTTTCCTTCCCTATTTCTTCTGTCAGGTTCTAACTGTTTTTCATTGATATTAGTAGTGCTGGTTAATGAACACAGGATGTAAACTACATTTAGTCAGACATAGTTGTTATACTGTGTATAAGAAACAGACAGACTTTATTTTTCACTGCTGGATCTCTTTTATTGATTGTCAGATGTTACAAGCTCAATCCTCTATGTCACTGTGAATGTTCAGTTTTTCTATACATCCTTGTATCACTGACGTTTTGTAAACACACTAACTCATCTCCCCTTTTTGCTCTTGTTTTATATATAAACGTTTACAAAAACTCAATAAAATATATTTAAAAAAAAAAGTATCATGAAGTTTAAAGCACAGTCTCAGTATCGCTGTAGACAGATTCTGGTTCATTTATAAACACAGGAAAAGAAGTCCCTCAGCATAAAATAGATTTTTATGTCTCCGCTCCCGATAACCACTTAATGTAAATTGGTTTGTTAGGTCCAATAGATGGTATTGCAATGGTTAATAATTATTCCACTCTGGATGGACTTTCATGCACAGCATACTATGGTGGGAAATTAACTGTGACAACAACGGGATAATGTGAAAGTGCTAATGCTGGTGCTCAATAGCAATCGCTTTCCCGCTTCTTGATGGAAACCACTGGCGGTCTCGTTAGTGGATCCCGTAGTCAGACTGCACAGCATTACAATCACGCTCCCCTCAATGTTGGGAGTGAAGGACCGGGACCTCGGTGGTATAGCTGGTCAAGCACAATTGCAGAGCGGACTGTCTTGGGTCCGGTGAAGATCCGTGCGCCTCGGCGGCTGGCGCCGGGTATGAAGACAAAGTGCAATCACTGCCAGAGACTGGGAGCTCAGGGTAAGCTGTGTGGCTCAAAGGTGTCTGCAGGAGTCATGTATAGGGCTTAACTTGACGCATTTCTCAGCCTCTGGAGTGGGGCTGATTCATCAGACGTAAAGCCCTACTGAATCTCCTGCTATTTAAACCCTCTTGGGGTCATCATTAATCACATAATTATTTAATCAATCAATCAATCAATCAATCAATCAAGGTGTTTTATTCCATTCAGTTGTTAGGACCAATGTACAGAATGGTATTACTACAATTAGCTTGAACAATATATTTATTAAATGTATATAGCAAACAAATCTTTCGTGTCCAATATCACACAATCTCACTATCATCATAAAATTACCGGAGAAGCAATGCCAATATTAAAATAAAAAGTGTATATAAAATCTATAGTAAAGATAAAAATAAAAAATATAAACATAGGAATCAATAATCATATATATCTCTCTAAAGATATAAAAATAATTTGTTTAAAATGTACATCAAATAATTTATTTGGTAAATGTAAATGACCTATTTCATACTTCTAATACAGTTAGAATTATTATGCTCAACATTTTTATTTATTTATATATAACTATCAATCAAAGCCTAAGTTCAACCATGGCTTCTAATTATGCGTAACATATATCTCCAAGATGTAATAATATACAGCCACATATAGTTGATAATAAACGTACATGTTTAGGAGCTACCCATTCTATCTAAGTTTCAATTTCAATAAAGGAATTAACTAAAAAAATCCCTTATGGTGAGAGAATGGGGGCATTCCGAGTTGATCGCTCGCTAGCAGTTTTTATCAGCCGTGCAAACGCTATGCCGCCGCCCACTGGGAGTGTATTTTAGCTTAGCAGAAGTGCGAACGTTTTTATCGCAGAGAACCTGCAATACATTTTTGTGTAGTTTCAGAGTAGCTCAAAACCTACTCAGCGCTTGCGATCACTTCAGACTATTCAGTTCCGGATTTGACGTCACACACCCGCCCAGCGTTCGCCCAGCCATGCCTGCGTTCTCCCTGGCACGCCTGCGTTTTTCCAAACACTCCCTGAAAACGGTCAGTTGCCACCCAGAAACGCCCACTTCATGTCAATCACTCTGCGGCAACCAGTGCGACTGAAATGCATCACTAGACCCTGTGCAAAACTGCATCGTTCGTTGTGCCCGTACGTCGCACGTGCGCATTGCGCCGCATACACATGTGCAGAACTGCCGTTGTTTAGCCTGATCGCTGCGCTGCGAACAAATGCAGCTAGCGATCAACTCGGAATGACCACCAATGTCCTGTAGGTATTTAAAAACGACTGCCTCTATACTAATGAAAGTATGCACCTGGGGGTAATGAATATTATGATTTATTTATTAACAGTTTCTTATATAGCGTAGCAAATTCCGTTGCGCTTTACAATTTGAAATAACAATAACAAAGTGGGTGATAACAGTCATAGAGGTAGGAAGGCCCTTCTCGCAAGCTTACAATCTATAGAGAAATAGCACCTTTCCTTATATACATATGCCTATCTATTGCATAGAATGAGAAGACATGTGAGGATATGTGTGGACTGTACAGAGTGGATGCAATTTGATAGGAAGGTTTATGAAAGTTATGTGTGCGGTTCTGGAATTTGATACGCTTGCCTAAAGAGGTGAGTTTTCAGGGACCGCTTGAAGGTTTGGAGACTAGAGGAGAGTCTTATTGTGCGTGGTAGGGCATTCCACAGAGTGGGTGCAGCCCGATGAAAGTCCTGCAGTCGTGAGTGGGAGCGAGTAATGAGTGTGGATGAGAGACGCAGGTCTTGTGAAGAGCGAAGAGGTCGGGTTGGGAGATATTTTGTGATAAGCGAAGTGATGTACGTTGGTGTAGTTTGGTTAATGGCCTTGTGTGTGAGTAAAAGTATTTTATATTGAATGCGGTAGAGTACAGGTAACCAATGGAGGGACTGACAGCCATCACAGTGTTATGGATAACAATAAAAATTAAATAATACAACTCCTAAGCCTATTAATATGGAGACAAAGAAATGAAGAGAAAGGCAAATGTAAAAAGGGGGGGGAGTAATTGGTAAATGTGAATGAACAATACCCACTGACTCAGGGAACCCTCCGTTAAATAATATTTCTGCAGCAGGGTACACTGGTATTCCACAGGGAATAACATTGGGGTGTAGAGTTGGATCTTGATCCGAGGCACCAACAGGCTAAAGCTCTAACTGTTCCCAGGATGCACTGCACTGCCTCCTCTACAGCCCCGCCTCCAGGCACTGGAGCTCAGTTTGTGAGTTGGTGTCTGCAGTGCAGGCAGTTAACAGGTGGGGCTGCGCTAGGCAGCCCTAATACGAGCTTTTTGAGAATAAATTTATAGTAAGAACTTACCGTTGTTAAATCTCTTTCTGCGGGGTACACTTGGCTCCACAAGGATTAACATCGGGGGGGGGGTGTAGAGTAGGATCTTGATTCGAGGTACCGACCAGTCCAATGCAGTAGCAAGTACCAGAGACGACAACCGTGAGTAGCCACACACACCACACACTCACTACAGGAGAGGGTGTCAGCAGCTAATGCCATACAAACCCTAAGAAGCCAAGTGCGTCAGGATGGGCGCCTTGTGGAGCCCAGTGTACCTCGTAGAAAGAGATTTAACAATGGTAAGTTCTTACCATAAATCTCATTTTCTGCTGCGGGGTACACTGGGCTCCACAAGGATTAACACCTGGGATGTCCTAAAACCGTTCCTTATGGGAGGGGACGCACTGTAGCGTGCACAAGAACCCGGCGTCCAAAGGAAGCATCCTGGGAGGCAGAAGTATCAAAGGTATAGACCCTGATGAACGTGTTAACTGAGGACCACGTAGCCGCCTTGCACAATTGTTCAAGGGTCGAACCTCTTCACATAGATACGGAGAGCCCGTACCACATCCAAAGACCGCTCTTTAGATGACAACTAAGAAGAATTAAAGGCTGGAACCACAATCTCCTGGTTAAGGTGGAAGGAAGATGCCACCTTGGGTAAATAACCCGGACGCGTTCTAAGAACCGCCCGGTCACGGTGAAAAATCAGATAGGGGGACTTACAGGATAAAGCACCCAAGTCTGAAAACTTTCTAGCTGAAGCGATAGCCAGCAAATCAAAACCTTAAGGGAAAGCCACTTAAGGTCTGCAGACGCAAGAGGTTCAAACGGAGACACTTGCAAGGCCTCCAGAACCACTGACAGATCCCATGGGGCCACAGGTGGTACATAAGGAGGCTGAATCCGCAACACGCCCTGAGTGAAGATATGAACATCAGGTAGGGCAGCAATCTTTCTCTGAAACCAAACCGACAAGGCAGAAATGTGAACCTTGAGGGAGGCCAGACGAAGGCCTAAGTCCAGGCCCTGTTGTAGGAAGGCCAACAGTTTGGCCGTACTAAACTTGAAAACGTCATGATTATGAGACTCACACCAAGTAAAGTAATAATTCCAGACCCTATGGTAAATCCGAGCAGAAGCCGGCTTACGGGCCTTCAACATAGTTTGAATGACCGCCTCAGAAAAACCCTTGGCCCTCAAGACGGAAGCTTCAAGAGCCACGCCCTCAAAGCCAGACGGGCCAAGTCCTGGTAAACACAAGGAACGAGGAGGTCTGGTGAGGTCGTTGTGGAAGTAGAAGGGGACGACCTAGCAAGAGGACCTGTAGATCGGAGAACCAGTGCTGTCTGGGCCACGCTGGAGCGATCAGAAGTAGGTTTCCTCCTTCTTGCTTGAACTTCCGTATTACTCTGGGCAGGAGTGACACTGGAGAGAACACGTATGGCAGCCGAAAGTTCCATGATATGGCCAGAGTGTCCACAAACGTTGCTTGAGGATCCCTTGTCCTTGCTTCGAAGACCGGAACCTTGTGATTGTGTTGAGACGCCATTAGGTCCACATCGGGAAGGCCCCACTTGTCCACGAGAAGTTAAAAAGACCTCCGGATGGAGTCCCCACTCTCTGGCGTGTACGTCCTGACGACTGAGAAAGTCCGCTTCCCAGTTTAGGATTCCCGGAATGAACACTGTGGATATGGCCGGCAGATGGCGTTCTGCCCACTGAAGAATCCGTGATACTTCCCTCATTGCCATGATTGATGTACAACACCATGGTGGCGTCCGATTGTACTTGAACAGGTCTGCTCTGTATCAAATACTGGGCTAGGGTCAGTGTATTGAACATCGCCTGCAGTTCCAGAATGTTCATCGGGAGTAGAGACTCCTCCTCGGTCCACCGACCCTGAAGGGAGTGTTGTTCCAACACCGCTCCCCAACCTCTCAGACTGACATCCGTCGTCAGCAGGACCCAGTTGGATATCCAGAAGGGACGACCCCTGCTCAATCGATGGTCCTGAAGCCACCAGTTCAGTGACCTGTGGACCTCCAGAGACAAGGAGATCATTTGAGATCTGATCCGGTGAGGCAGGCCATCCCACTTGGCAAGAATTAACTTCTGCAGAGGGCGAGAATGGAATTGAGCATACTCCACCATGTCGAAAGCCGACACCATGAGACCTAGCACTTGCATTGCCGAATGTATCAACACTTGCTGACGAGATTGGAAGCATCGAATCCTGTCCTGAAGCTTCAGGACTTTCTCCTGAGACAAGAACAACCACTGGTTGTGCATGTCCAATAACGCTCCCAGGTGCACCATGCTCCGAGCAGGAACCAGGGAAGATTTCTTCCAGTTGACTAGCCACCCATGGGCTTTCATGAACTGGACAGTCAGATCTAGATGACGCAGGAGAATTTCTGGGGAATTTGCCAGGATCAACAAATCGTCCAGGTACGGCAGGATCCTGACCCCTTGACGGCGGAGTACAGCCATCATTACCGCCATTACTTTGGTGAAAACTCGTGGAGCCATGGTCAAACCAAAAGGTAACGCCCAAAATTGGTAATGAAGGTTGCCCACTGCAAACCTCAGGTACTGCTGATGTGACATTGCAATAGGAATATGCAGGTAGGCATCCTGTATGTCAGGGAGACCATATAGTCCCCAGGCTCCAAGGCCAGAACACTAGAGCGTAGAGTTTCCATACGAAACTTGAAGACCCTCACATACTTGTTCAAGGACTTGAGATTGAGAATGGGCGGCGAGGACCCGTTGGGTTACGGGACTAGAAACAGCGGTGAATAGAACCCCCTTGCCTCTCTGAGCCAGAGGCACCTGTACTACCACTCCTGTGGTCAGGAGGGATTGTACCACTGAATAAAGAGTGTTTGCCTTCACCGCTTCCAAAGGGACATCTGTCAGGCAAAATCGATGAGGGGGACATTTCTTGAAGGATACCGCATAACCTCGAGTGATGACTTCCCTTACCCAGGCATCGGAAGTGGTCTTCAACCATTCCCGGGCAAAACCCAGAAGCCGGGCACCCACCCTGGGATCCCCCAGGGGGAGGCCCTCCCCGTCATGCAGCAGGCTTGTCAGTTTTGGTAGCAGGCTGACGGGCAGCTTAGGCCCGCTTTGGTCTGGGCTTGGCAGGTTTGGAAGTACAAACTTGTTTTGGGTACGCCTGACCTTTTGCTTTACCTGGAGGACGAAAGGGCCGAGAGAAAGTACTTTTCGCCTTCTGTGCGGAAAGAGCCGTACTTGGTAGGCAAGCTGTTTTAGCAGAAGCCAGGTCAGCCACAATCTTATTGAGGTCTTCTCCAAAAAGAATGTAACCCTCAATAGGAAGCACCTCCAGGGTTTTCTTAGAATCCATATCCACGACCAGGATCTCAACCAAAGGATACGTCAAGCCAAGATGGACGTAGTGGCAGCCTTGGCCGCCAGCACCCCGGCATCGGAAGCCGCATCCTTAAGGTGAAGAGAAGCCGTGGCAATATATGAGAGACATTGTCTGGCATGATCAGAAGCGTGGAAGGTAGCTCCACCTCCAGCTCCTGAGCCCATGCTTCAACAGCATCAGCAGCCCATGTTGCTGCAATGGTTGGTCTATGCACAGCCCCGTTAGGGTGTAAATTGTTTTCAAACAACCCTCCACACGTCTATCCGTCTGTTCCTTCAGAGAGGTGATGGTAGTCACTGGCAGAGCTGAGGAAACTACCATATGTGCAACATGAGAATCTACAGGCAGAGGAGTTTCCCAATTCTTACTTAGCTCCGCAGAGAGAGGATAGCAAGCCAACAGTCTCTTATGCGGTGTGGATTTTGATCCCGTATTTTCCCAGGATTCCTGACGTATGTCAGCCAGGTGTTGAGAATGAGGTAAAACTTGTTTAACCACCTTCTTACGTTTAAATCTGACCGGATTTTTAGAGACAGCCTCAGGCACAGGATCATCAGAGACCTGAAGAATGAGCCTGATAGCCTCAATCAAATCAGGGACATCCACCAGTGACTTCTCTTCCCCATCAGAAGCATCTGAGTCAGTGTCTGTGGGGTCAGTATATGCGCCATCCTCCTCAGAGGATGTGTCCGGAGCAGCGGTGGATTGTGAGGACGTAGCAACCCGTTTAGAAGACTTCTTAGTCCTAGGCGGGCGAGAGTGAGAATTATTTTTAGTCAGTGATCGGTTCAAGTGCTGTTTCTGAGATGAGATTTGATCTGCCCATGGCGGATTTACTGCAGGGACCATAAACTGCTGCACTGGCATAGAAGGTCCCACAGGGGGTATGTTTTGTTACCAACGTATTTAATAACGTGGAGAAGGTAGCCCAAGGTGGGTCATTAGTGGCCCCCGGTGCTACAGACCCACTGGGAGGTAAGGAACCCCTGAATCTAAACTCTCTGCTGCCATGTTGTCCCCAAAAGTGTCTGCAGCATCACCACCACGCAATGTGGGAGAAGCCCCAGATCCATTGCCACGTGTAGCTGACATAACGATAAGCTCAATATCAGGCAACCCAGTACAATAGTAGCAGCGATATACCTAGCAAGAACTCCCAGTGCAGTTTGTCAGCACAAACCGGGAATCCAAGAGATATATGGTGACTATAAATCACAAAGAAAAATACACAATAAGTATATCTTGTGAAATACCTATACCAGTTAATAAACCTGACGCACTTAGCCCCCTCAGGTTACAGGATATAGGAGTAGCAAGCTGAGTGAAATACATGAGATGGAAGCCACGCAGCAGCTACATGCACACACACATATATAGTCACAAGTGTACAATGCAGAAGTTATTCCAAACAATAAGACTGCACTGGACTAACAATACAAAGTGATACTCATTATAGCTATATAGATATATATGTGTGTGTAAACAGTAGATATAACAAAACACAGTAAGTACTGGATGTATATCACAGGGTGGGGAATTATATAATCTATGTCCAGGGCGCATATAAAATGATCAACATTAGAAATACATCCCTTATTATTGAAGATAAATGGTTTCCTTCGGATAGAGATTAGGAGTGTCTTTATTCAGAGTAATCTTCTCCTTAATGTATCATGGATTTTTCCCGATTCATGTAGAGGGATGAAAAGTAACAAAATAAAAAACACATGTGTAGAACAGTTTTATATAAATCAGATAATTTCGTGAGAATTTGCAAAAGAAGGGCATACCACACTCACACAGAAGCAAGTGAGCGGAAACCCATAAAGGTATCTTTAAATAAAAACGGTGTTGGAGCAACACTCTCTCCAGGGTCGGTGGACCAGGGAGGAATCTCTCCTCCCGATAAACATTCTGGAATTGCGGGCAGTGTTCAATGCATTGACACGGCCCTGCCTTTCATACAGAACAGGCCTGTTCAAGTACAATCAAACAACACCACCACGGTGGCGTACATAAATCATAAAGGTAGCACTCAAAGCCGCATGTCAATGATGGGCGAAACGCCATCTGCCAGCGTTATCGGCAGTGTTCATTCCAGGAGTCATCAACTGGGAAGCGGACTTTCTTAGTCGTCAGGACGTACACGACAGGGAGTGGAGTCTTCATCTGGAGGTCTTCCAACTCCTTGTGGACAAGTGGGGTCTACCAGATGTAAACCTGATGGCGTCTCGACACAATCACAAGGTTCCAGTCTTCGGAGCAAGGACAAGGGATCCTCAAGCAGCGTTCATGGATGCACTGGCAATTCCATGGAACTTTCGGCTGCCATACGTGTTCCCTCCAGTGTCACTCCTGCCCAGGGTAATACGGAAGTTCAAGCAAGATGGAGGAATACTACTTGAGCGAGCGTCCTCTTCTACTTCCTCAGCCCCCAGACCTCCTCATTCAGGGCCCTTGCGTCTACACGGACCTGGCCAGATTAGCTTTGATGGCGTGGCTCTTGAAGCTTCACTCCTGAGGCCCGAAGGATTTTCTGAGTCGGTTATTCAAACTATGTTGAAGGCCCGCAAACCGGCTTCTGCACGGATTTATTATAGGGTCTGGAATTATTATTTCATCTTGTGTGCTGCTAAGAATTATGATGCATACAAGTTTAGTACTTCCAGACTTCTGGCTTTTGCCAGTGCATCTCCTGTGGAATACCAGTGTACCCCGCTGCAGAAAAGGAGATTTATGGTAAGACTTACCATTGTTAAATCTCTTTCTGTGAGGTACACTGGTTTTTCCACAGGGTGCCCACCCTGATGCACTTAGCTTCTTTGGGTTTGTATGGCATTAGCCGATAGTCCCTTCTCCTGTCGTGAGAATGTGGGTCTATGTGACTAACATCTACTGTCTCTCTTACCTGCTACTGCATTGGACTGGTTAACGAAACTGAGCTCCAGTGCCTGGAGGCGGGGCTATAGAGAAGGCGGTGCAGTGCATCCTGGGAACAGTCAAAACTTTAGCCTGTTGGTACCTCGGATCAAGATCCAACTCTATACCCGATGTTATTCCCTGTGGAATACCAGTGTACCTCGCAGAAAGAGATTTAACAATGGTAAGTCTTACCATAAATCTCCTTTTATGGTAAATTTACTAGACCTTCTATACTACACATTAAAATCATTGGGCATATAAAATCCCTTTGTAATATAAAGAGGACCAATTAAATAAAAAAGCAGAGTCCACCGGGTGAGCCCATGTGGACCTATGGTGCTCATCCCATGTGGAATCAGCATCTCTACATACCAAAGGTCATATATTATTGAGTTCTATGGTCTCATTGAGACCCTTAGGAACTAGGGTCCCTAGTCTAAAAATCCACAATGTTTCCTTTTTGCAATTTGAACCTGTCCCCACCATGACCAGTTTTAGGTATCTGTTCAATCACCTGAATTTTCATATTTATAAGGCTACCCATAGTGCATTCGGACACATGTCGGGGTAAGCTGCGTGTCTGAATGTCTTTTATAATGTTTCTTCTGTGTCCTAAAAACCGAAAGTTGGTCATCCTGATTGTACGACCAACATATTGAATGCCACATCCGTACATAATAACATAGATAACATAATGTGATTGACCGTTCAAAAAAGTGTCAATCTCGTATGTATTCTTGTTGGCAAAAGATGTTACGGTATTACTCTTGTGGATTGCATGTAAACATGTCAAACATCTAGGCTTCTTACACCTATAGAAACCTTTTGGTTTTGGAGCTACATTGAGCCAATTTGTTGGATTCTCGGAAATTATGTTAGTCGCTCTCAACATACTGGGTGCCAAGTTCTGTTTGAGACTATTCGCTTTTCTAAATATAACTTTACAGGAACCTTGTAAATCCTTTTCTAAATATTTGTCTAATTTTAAGAGCACAAAGTTTTTATTAACAATCTTCCTGATCTCTGTAGCGGATGTATTAAATTTCGTTATAAGTGCAGCTTGTTCATTTTTCTCATTTTCATATATATCCTTCTTTGGACAACATGCAACTTTTGTTTTAAAGAGTGTGTCACGATCCATTCTATTGACTTCCAAAAGTGTGGCATCCAAAAGGTCACTCGGATAACCTTGACTTAGAAATGATTGGTACATGGTATCAGCTTGTTTGCTGAAAGTTTCAAAACTTGAACAGTTTCAGCGAATGCACATAAATTGTCCCTTTGGGATGTTATCCTTCCAACTCTTACTATGACAGCCCTTATAATGAAGATATTTGTTACAATCCACTTTTTTGACATAGGTGGAAGTTCTAATCTCTCCATTACTCGCTGTCACAGAAATATCCAAATAATTTACTGTTGTGTCACTCACGGTATGTGTAAATTTTAAATTAAAATCATTGTGATTAAGGTGATTAACGAAATTAGTGAAAGAAGTATAATCCCCATCCCAAATGAAGAATAAATCGTCAATATAGTGCCCATAGAGAACCAGGTTCACCCCATATTCACCACTCCAAATAAACTGATCTTCAAAACACCCCATATATAGGTTGTCGAAACTTGGGGCGAACCTGGTTCCCATAGCTGTGCCAAGTGACTGTGCCAAGTGACTGTAAATAAAACTGTGATTCAAACAAGAAATAATTGAGATTGTGAGATTTGAATTGAATGGAAGATAATCTAAAATCACGTGACGTCTCTGTCATAGTGAGATTATTTATTATTTATTTATTTATTACCAGTTATTTATATAGCGCACACATATTCCGCAGCGCTTTACAGAGAATATTTTGGCCATTCACATCAGTCCCTGCCCCAGTGGAGCTTACAATCTATATTCCCTACCACATGTACACACACACACATTCACGCTAGGGTTAATTTTTTGTAGGGAGCCAATTAACCTACCGGTATATTTTTGGATTGTGGGAGGAAACCCACGCAAGTACGGGGAGAATATACAAACTCCACACAGTTAGAGCAATGGTGGGAATCGAACCCATGACCTCAGTGCTGTGAGGCAGTAACGCTAACCATTACACTATCCGTACTGCCCAATCTTGTTCCAAATAATGATGTACAGCTCTTAATCCTTTGTCATGTGGGATGTTTG
Source organism: Pseudophryne corroboree (assembly GCF_028390025.1). Taxonomy (NCBI): domain Eukaryota; kingdom Metazoa; phylum Chordata; class Amphibia; order Anura; family Myobatrachidae; genus Pseudophryne; species Pseudophryne corroboree. Next base: position 609,675,952 of record NC_086445.1, read on the forward strand.
TATATAAAGCCTCTACATCACATGTAATTAATTTATAGGATTCTTTCCAGATTACATTATTAATTTTGTGCAAAAAGTCCGATGTATCTTTTATATATGCTTTAAGAGACGTCATGTGACTCTGCAAATGTGCATCAACATAAAAAGACAAATTTGTGGTTAAAGACCCTATTCCCAAAATTGTAGGATGCCCTAGTGGTGAAGTGACAAGTTTATGAATTTTAGGCAAATGATAATAAATTAGAATAATCAGGTGAACTGTAAATAAAAAGTTCCAGGTTTCTTTGGAAATGATTCCATCCAAAAGGGCTGAATTCAAGAGTTCTTTCAATTCTTGTTGAAAATCCGAAGTCGGGTCTCCAGTAAGTTTTAGGTAAAAGTGCTAGAAGTATTCAGGTTTAAAGAAAGATCTTCCTAATTAGTGGCTCAAATTACATTTGAAACTGTAGCCGTCTAACGACTTATTTCTGTATGTTGTTTTATTGTGTAATATGTATGTACATTATGTGAGAACTGTGTTTTAATTATTGTGATTTTACTTCATATGTGATATGTGAGTTTTATTGTTAAAAATAAAATAACTTTTTTTATGAAAATATTCTCACAGTCAGCGCTCATTTACTGAAATCACCAAATGCTTTAGGCCTGTTGCCTGCCTACCGGAGCCTATACAATATCGTTGGGCCTAATGCCCGCTGTGCCCCAACCTATTGCTGCCATTGGAGGCCAAAGATTCTATCCACGGGCCTAGTGCCCGAACCCTGGTGGTCTCCCTTGTGCTGCATGAGCATAGATAGCTCCCCCCACCTGGAGCCTTCACCTGGGCACGGGTGGCCGGTGCCCGCTCTTTTTTGTCGCACACCGCCACTCCGGGACTTCCGGCATCTTCACCAACTGGTGTCGGCTCTTGTGTCTTCACGGGGCAGCCGGCAGCCTGTGTCAGCTCTTTTACAATGGCCTCCGCCCTCTGGGACTTCCAGCGCCTTCCCCAGCATCTTATTTCTTCTATCTTCAGGAGCTTCCGCACCCAGGCTAATGTAAGCCAGTGCCAGGGTGCGAGGCTATGATGTGGCAAGCCGGGATTGGCTCGCCACCACCACTCCTGATTGCCCGTGATTGGCTCACAGTTGGCGCTGGATTTGAATCGCGGCTTTGGGATTGGTGGGGCCTGAATCCTGGCAAATGTAGGCCTACCGCCATTACCCACCAGGCCCTTCCACGGCCACTGCCATCTCTACAGCAAGTTGAGCAGGTGGGGATTGGACCACACATGGTCCAGGTCCTGGGTGCTGCCTGGTGCCACTGCCGGATCTTGCCACATAGGACGGCGCCAGGATCCCACCAGATCCCGGCCCATCCCAGGCAAGGAGGAAAATGGCACACAGTAGCAGGGCCAGTGACCGCACTAGTACACTGGCCCTTGCTACATGTACATATGTGTGTTTATTTAGATAGATTATATACACACACATGTATTGGCACAAGCAGGGAAGGGATGTTTGGAGGAGGGGTTGGTGAAGCCTCAGAGATATCAGTGTATGGGGCCCCAAGATTTCTGTTGCCAGCCCTGGTGATACCCCACAGTCATCGGGTATCACAGTCTACAATTCTCTGCAGTGGAAACAGGTGACAGTGGGAGAGAGGACAGAGTGGCAGTAAACATCACCAGATTATGGAGATGCTCCCTGATGCTCAGGCAGACACCTGAGATGGCAGTTAGAAACCAGAGGAGCATTAGGAACCTTAGGAGTGGTGGGGCCATCTTGTTTTAGAGCTGAAGTCGACAGAAACACAGATGTGTTTCTGACAATCTATTGCTGCCTGATCTGCATATGCAGTGGCTGTCCATACATATACACAGTGTTTTAACCTGATGTGTGTGGTGGTGGTGGTGGGGGTTTGTTTAAATTACTACTTTGCCCCGGGTAACAGTGGGTGACACAGAGAGAACCCGAGTAACAGTGGGTGACACAGAGAGAATAGCCACAGGCAATAAACTGTAGTTTCAGGCTGAGACATATTACTCAAGTGATGCTGATACCTGTGACTGCAGCCATACCATGAGAGCTCTATACCAAAAGGGGAGTTAATATTTGTCAAAGTCGAAAAATATCATAATACATATGCCTTGTACTAACCCCATGCACATACCCGCTGCTCGTGCACTTAGTCCGCAGTGCGTGCACATATCCGCAATTTGCGTAAGATCGCTCCGGCGATCATGTGCATGATATGGGTATTTACGGCGGAGTTTGTGAGCGTGTAGCGTGTTATTAGAACATAGCATATTTAACCCAAATAGCGTATATTGTAGATATAGTTCCCCTAGACCATGACAGCGAGTATTATTAGTTTAAACAGTTCCTGGACAGAGAGATTCGCCTTTGCATGATAGGAAGGGTCAGATAAAGGTTGGAAGGTGATGTCTAGTATCCAGCTGTAGGGTATTTTGAGGGTAACATTCCGATGGTAGTTAGAGAAAGATCGCTTGCTCCTGCGTATAGTTATGTGCAAAAGTAGATTATGAACATTAACTGTATTTACTGTAAATTACATATGCGGGGGGAATCCAGAGGAGACCACCCACAGGAGCAGTTGAGAAAGACATAGCCCACCTTTTCAAATCAACCTATGACCCCTCCCATAATGAAAAGGTACATCTCTGTGTCCATCAGACAAGGGGATTACAGTGACCATTGTATTGTTTTGGATGAAGTGAATAAAGAGAGCTTGCAGCAGGCTTGGGGACACAAGACTCTGAACGCTATCTGTATGACCAGCGGAGGGCCGACTCGGGTTGCGCTTGCAAAACATTCTCACGTATGTACATTCTCTGTATGTACATTCTCATTTACTTGTTAGTCTGTAGTGTATAACTTGTACTGTTTTACCTTTTTGGAATCAATCCACGGAGGCCTTAGAACCCAGTAGTTTCAACTACAAACGGTGTTGTGTTTTCACTTTCCTGCCTGGGCTTTAAAGTAGTTTAACCTGTTTAAAGGTGTATAAGCATTGTTAAGGTGTACGAACTGTGAGTACTTTGTATCGCTAGTGCTACTTAAGGTTTAAAGGTATAACATCATTGCAGTATTTTGCTGCCAAAGGTTTAAAGTGTAATCATATCATTGCATTGTATAACTGTATAAGGTTTTAAGGTGTATTAATTGTGTGTGCGCACGCTGTGTGTGCTTTGTACCCACAGTGCGGCGTTTGTACGCTGAGTGCGTATACGGTACGGGACTCTGTGCGCAAATAGCGTACGAAGTACGTAGCGTGAGCTAGCGACCGCAGCAGCTCCATGGTAAAGGTGTGTTTAAAGGCATAGCTTTATGGTTTAAGATAATATCAACATTATCAATTGGGGGCTACGTCCTGGTTTTCCTCATACCCACAGCCTAGCAGGTTAAAGCAGACTCTATCTATCAGCAAAAGGGCGGACAGGTATCCTACGTAAGCTTTTTTTTGGCTGTAGAATACACTGGTAAACCCTATTTCATTGCTGATAAGATGGTGTCTGCTCTGCAAGGTTTGTTGGGATGCTGGTGGGATCCGGAAGGTAAGAACGCAAAGCTACTTTAAAATCTGTAAATTTCTGTTTGGGCGCCAAATGCGCACACAATACAAGCATACACTTGTACTCTGCATATCTGACCATATTGTTGCAAAACAAGGTTCAAATGAGTCATGTTGTGTTTGATTCAGATTGGATTGCTTATCTGTTAAGTAGGGTAAAAGTACATTTAAAAGTTGCTGAAAAAGCCTTGATATAGTGTTTTTTTTTTTTTTTTTTACTCAGGCCTAAAATAACTTCAGGGGCTTGCATGGTGTGTGATTTCTTTGTGACAAAGGAAGCCGCATGGTTTGTCCTCCATTTTGGACTAACCACATGGCCTGTCCACCATTTTGTGTAACCCTCATGAATGTGGAAGGGGGAGGAGCAGCGGCCATGTTGGGAAGGTCATTTTTCTAAATGGCTGATTTTCAGTCTGCTCAAGAATAATCAGCCGTCCTTGGTCAAAAAGAAATCACCATTTATGAGTTACCAATGCATTTATTTAACCCATGCCATAGTCAATTACAAATAGTTTCAGATGGGGCCTAGTGAAAGTTAATTGTGAGATGGATACTTGATGTAAGAACGACACACAGATATATAAAAAAAAAGTTTTTTTTACCTTCTACCTCTAGGATTCAGTTAACTCTGCTTGCTGTAAGATAGCCATTGAAATGCAAATTAACCTGTGTAACTGCTTTTTCTTAGCAGTTAACAACCCTCTTGAACAGGCAGTCAAAAGCACACAGCATTCATATGCAAATTAGAAGCACTTAATGAGTAAATGAGTCTCAGGAGACCAGTGAATGGTACATATATATAATATAATAATTATGTGTGTTTATATCAATGTATGTTCTGCAAGATAGCTATCCAATCTGAATCATACCATTTGAATTATTTAAGGATTACTAGATTCATTTTGACCTGTACTGAGAAAATTTGTTGCTATTTAGTTAAAATATAGAGTTAATAGTTAAGGAAATAAGTGTAAGACGCACACGCAGCCTGGCCTAGTAAAGGTTTATACAGTGGAAACTGTGTGGTGTGTTAAGTGAGCGATTATAGTTAAATATCGCTTACATTTATAGAAGTGTGGGATTTGTAGTATTGCGGATGTACGGCCTTTGTACACGTGTCTCGGACAGCGTGCGGGACTGCGTACGCAATGTAAAGGCCTACGCACGTGGCGTGTTTACGCAATATGCGTAACAGTACGACCGCTAAAATACAAAACACACAATAGCATTGTTTTAGTTTAAGCGCGAGACGGTAGCCACGCGATAATAGCACAAATTTGTTCAGTTTCCAATATTTAGTTTAAAAACCTTTTTTTCTGTATTACCTCTGTTAACAGGAAAGGATTTTACCTCTGTTAACAGTTAACAGGAAAGGATTTTTCTGATCAGAAAACTATAGAATGTTAGTGTGGGCTGAATAGGGTGTGAATATATTGAACCCCGCTTGGTGAACTTGGTGATCTTGGTGAATCTTGGTGAAGCACGGTCTAGGTGAAAATGTGGTGAGCACCGTCTAGGTGAATACGTGCAACGGAGTGTGATAAAGTTTTCGTGGTATTACGCTCCGGCTGTTTTGGAGCACAGTGTGGAGACTCCAGTGATCCTACCACTAATACCACTTTTACACTCGCACTCCCGGGTCACTCCCGGGATGCTTCCCGGGATGCATCCCGGGATGCATTCCCGGGACTGACCCCTTTCACACTGCATTAAGACCTGGGATCGACCCGGGACAGCCCCATTTACACTGATCCCGGGATATCCCTGCAAATGCATTAGTATGTCATTAGAAATGGCCTTGGGCTCAGAAAAGATGACATCAGCTTTTCTGAGCCCAAGAAAGCTCCAATCCGAGTCCTTTTAACAGTCCCGGGATAGTGAATCCCGGGACGGACCCTTTCACACTACCCAGCTTCCCGGGACGGTCCCGGGACCAACCCTGCTTTTGACCTGGGATGAAATCCCGGGATGCTCGTCCCGGGAAATTGTCCCTGTACCCATTTACACTGAGAAGAATCCCGGGATGATGCGCGTTCACGTGCAATATCCCGGGATTTTTCTGCGAGTGTAAAAGGGGTATTATAGATAGCAAGTGTCTATGAGCGGTATGATTGGACCGCACAGTTGTGTGGGCAATACGTGGCACAACGTGATACGAAGTTTTGCATATTTGTGCGTAAATCTCGTCATCATAAGCGTTCTGTGAAGCACATACAAGCGTGATTTGTGTAAAGTAAAGGTTTAGGGAGTTTTCGCTGGTCTCTCTGGAAAATCTCCAGAGGCAGATATTCACTGAGTACCTAAAGGCCCAGGGGATATAGGTCGAAGTAGGGCCTGCAACGGCTACACGTGTCTGCTAAAAGGTGGATCCGTGATACTCGGAGCAGAAGAAGTTAGTGGAAGAACTTTGAGGACTTCCACCGGTAGACTACTGTGTTTGGTGCATTTTAGGAAGTTTTCCCGTGTTAAAAAGGTCCACAATGGAAGCCAAGTGCACAACACAGGGACGTTCAGCAGTCAGGGTTCAGACTGCAGATTTCAGACCCAGGGGGTCAGCTCGGTTAGTAATGTGGGGGAAGTATGGTCCCCACACTGAGACCTTTTGTGATGAATGGACACGAATGACTGTGGGGGATAAAGCACCATTTCCTGGGATAGGTAGTTTTGACTCAGAGGTATTGCATAATCTAAGGCTTAGGATCTGTCTGATAAAATCTCAAAAACAAAGGATTAGACACACAAACTGTTTAAATGTATGGCAGCAAGAGGGTTATATGCAGAGGGAACTAGCTTACACAGCCGGTTCCAACCCTAGCAGGAAACTGATGGCAACCGCACCACCACCACCGTATATTACAGGGAAGAAAGTGGCTACAGACAATGGCATACCGATATATGATAAGAGTAAAGTTGATAAATGTATTAATGATGATAAGAGTAAAGTTGATAAATGTATTAATGACGATAAGAGTAAAACTGATAAATGTATTAATTCTAACCCATGCAAGTTGTACCCCATTTTAAACTTCCCTCAGAATTACAAGCAAGAAGATGAACCCAGCACGATGTCGGCACTTTCCCTTGCAGCCACTATACAGGACACCCAGGTGGGCACGGCCCAACCGGTAAGAGCAGTAGTAAAGCCCCCTAGCGGAGGGATAAGTGAGGTCGTGTCCACAGGTAAGTATGGTACTGTACATTATGCAGAGATAATAGCACCTCACATTGTAGAGTCAACACAAAATGGTGTAATTGAACACAATCCCTCTCACTAAGAACCAGGGTACAAACCTCTCTACCTAACTGGAGAGGTATTTCGGTGGCTGCATTAAGAGAGTCCGCTATCGAGCATGACCGTAATATCCAAAGAACCAGGGAAGCACAGGGAGAGCGGTTGATGGTGATGAGCATCCAAGCACTGGAAGAAGCATCAACTCGACCAAAACCCCAGGCCCCTGGCACATGAAGGAAGCCAAGAGTTTGTTATCTGTGTAAAAGGGAAGGGCATTATGCCATCAACTGTAACAGCACACATAAATTCAGACCCCCTAGACAAGAACACGAGCAAAGTTATGATACACGTAATTGGGATCAGGGATCATATAGAAAAAATTTTGGGCCACACCTGTAGTCTGCAGCCAGTGAAGTTGATTGCTAGCCTTGGTAGTAAACCTGAGGTCACAGTTGATGTAGTTGGTAGATCATTTCTTGTAGATACAGGGGCGGCCAGGTAAACTCTGTGATTTATCTTTAAAGTTTCCTCTTCATCTCTGACGTTCACTGACAGATTTACAGCTCAAACGTCACATATCTACTCGGTCTTTTCAGAGGTCTGCCCAACCCCAGTATATCTCACTAGCATCATTGTGCCTGGCCATGCACAGAGGGTGGGGAGTGGAAATACTGGTGAAGGGAGAATGTGCAGAGATACCAATAGACATGATGGTGTGACAGCCTGATGGTGAACGCAAATCTGACAAATTTTCTTTTTATTATTCTCTCTCTCTTTTTTCATTTTCTACGGATGGTTTATTTCACACAACAGTTAAACACATGGTAATGCAAGATTTATGTTCCCTACAGAAAGGTCGCTGACTCGGAGAGAACATCGTATCACTGGAGTGTCTGTTCCAGGAAGACTGAGAGGCAGCACTGTTGAGACGGCATCTGAGCAAGGAGAACAACAAGACTAGAGGCGGTTGTCGTACCAGTTTTCTTTTTCCTTTTTATTATTTTCTCCATCTCCAATTACCCTCCTTTCCTCCCCCTTTCCTTGCTCCTTTTTCTCTCCCCTTAACAAGATGGACTTACCCCAAGAGACTGCATTCCGGATTTTCCTGTTGACCCTGTTTTTGACCAGAGCAGTCTGTTTCGGTGAGAGTACCAGAGAGGTCGAGAAAGGATCTGGAATGGGTTCTGATGGCAAGGACGGATTTGTAGAATTCCAAGAGCAACACATTCACTGAGCAAAGGCGAGTGTCAGAAAACGATCTAGTAGTCAAGAAACCTACATTGTGAAGGGTTATTGGCTGAAGAGAATTGTATCTGTAGAAATTGTGAAAACATAGTTGAGGACGGGTGCATCCAGAGATGTCAGTCCAGCCTTAATATCAACATGGACCGTCATCCATTGAGTGACTATCACTCATTAGTGGGTAAGGTTTTAAACCAAACAGAATGCTGGGTGTGCTCACAAGTACCTCAAGGTCAGAGCAAGTCAGGACTAGTACCGTATCCCTTAACAATAGATGAGGTACTTGAATTAAGGGGTGGGAGACCGGTGGACAAGAAATTTTATATTTCTAGGCCCCCTAGTTTCAAGCTCCACCAATATCATGTGGATAGGTCCTTAGTATGTTTCAACATTTCCAATCCCCGAAAGCCGGCAAAATTGGGAAGTGACATAGAATAACCAAACCATGGCATTTTCACACAGAGCCGACAGAATGCCTGTAGACTCAGAACTTATACGCCAAATAGCTGACGGTGGGAGGTATTTTCGGTACAGGTATACTCTAGGAAGTAGGACCATGCGGGTTGGAGAAGTATCTCCAGGGTACTGTGCGCATATCATACAGCCTGATACGTGTACTGAACAGATGAGAGAGTTAGGGATAGGATTTTTCACCTGGAAGATTTGCAATATAGTAATGTCATATTCTGTCCCATATGTTCTCCCCGATGATGCATATTTCATATGCGGGAAGAAGGCATATAAGTGGCTTGCCCCAAACTCAGAGGGATTGTGTTACATTGGAAGAGTGTTGCCAGAAGTAATGACCATAACCCATAATAAGATGAAAGACGTTCACCGCAATGCTCAAGCTCCATATACTCACACTCATTATGAACACATCGTTAAGAGACACCTTATAGATAGGACAGAGCACGCAGCCTCTGATTTGATCCACGAATCCACCGGGATTCAATTCCTACTCGCGTTAGATATCACCCGTACCGCCAGAGGAATTATAAATTTTAGGTATATTCATGCGCTAGCGAACCTGATAGATAATATCCCCGAGATGTATGATGACACCTTCAGGTATACAGGGAGGGAGTTGCAAGCTTACAAAACGGAACTGATCCAGCACAGGATGGTTCTCAATTACATCACAGCGGTGACAGGCGGGTATTATGTCACCCTAGCAACTCAGTATGGTGTGAAGTGCTGCACGTACATTACAAACAGCACTGATGACCCAACCGAGGTCATAGATCAAAAGATGGACGATATCTTGCAGTTGAAATGGGAGTTCCGAAGGAGACACAACCTTACCCTTACGGCTGTGAGTAATGAACTGACCGGCTGGGTCTCATGGTTGAACCCACGCAATTGGTTCTCAGGTTTAGGAGAATGGGGTCAAAATGTTATCGTGAGTGTAGGAAAGTTTCTCCTTTGTATCCTCGGAGTTGTCATAATGATTGGTTTGATATTTAGGTGTGTTCGAGTTTTAATGCGGCGCAAGCGCAGTACCAAAGTGATGAGTTTGAGGAGCGGGGACATTGTTACAACTACTGATTTAATTTATGACCCATCAATAGAGACAATGTTGTGATAAAACGTGATTCCACGGTCCGTTTCTTTCACCCGTTTCTCCTTTGTTTTTCTCCCAAGCAAAAATACATCCATTCGGAAGAAGACTTTGATGAACATGCTACAGACTTTGATGGACATTCTACAGACTTTGATGGACACTCAAAAGACTTTAATGGACACTCTAAAGACTTTAATGGACACTTTAAAGACTTTTTATGGACACTTGAAAGACTTTGATTACCACCCACAGCAAGGATACACCCATCCGGACAAGACTTCAACCCACACCCAAGGACGATTGCACACATTATTATGTGAATGTATTTGTGATATGTTTCTTATCTTCAGCTCTACAACCTTCAGGTAGTATCCCACATAGTCGACAGGTGATATCCACATATTAGCATTCACATATGTTCCCCCTCCATGTATCATCAACTAAATGTGCACCCCATTTGTTGGAACAAGAAGCCGAAAAGAGCTCGGTAGTGTTTGTTGGCCCACTTACAGACCCTTAATACGGGATAAGAAGGATTTAATGTATACTTTGCAATACCTCGAAGCTTATCTAGAACATGTACGGCACGATGATACTGTACATGCCCCTCAGACATGAATACCATACATACATGCTTTTACTATCCCACTAGGTCATACATTTCCTGCCTACTCCGTTCTTCCTACCACCCAATCATTTATAGGTATTGTATTGTATTGTATATTTTTCTGTTTGATGTTCAGATAGTGGCAGTTATTGTTGACTGCCAAAGGGTGGACTGTCAAAGTCGAAAAATATCATAATACATATGCCTTGTACTAACCCCATGCACATGCCCGCTGCTCATGCACTTAGTCCGCCGTGCGTGCACATATCCGCAATTTGCGTAAGATCGCTCCGGCGATCATGCGCATGATATGGGTATTTACGGCGGAGTTTGTGAGCATGTAGCGTGTTATTAGAACATAGCATATTTAACCCAAATAGCGTATATTGTAGATATAGTTCCCCTAGACCATGACAGCGAGTATTATTAGTTTAAACAGTTCCTGGACAGAGAGATTCGCCTTTGCATGATAGGAAGGGTCAGATAAAGGTTGGAAGGTGATGTCTAGTATCCAGCTGTAGGGTATTTTGAGGGTAACATTCCGGTGGTAGTTAGAGAAAGATCGCTTGCTCCTGCGTATAGTTATGTGCAAAAGTAGATTACGAACATTAACTGTATTTACTGTAAATTACATATGCGGGGGGAATCCAGAGGAGACCACCCACAGGAGCAGTTGAGAAAGACATAGCCCACCTTTTCAAATCAACCTATGACCCCTCCCGTAATGAAAAGGTACATCTCTGTGTCCAACAGACAAGGGGATTACAGTGACCATTGTATTGTTTTGGATGAAGTGAATAAAGAGAGCTTGCAGCAGGCTTGGGGACACAAGACTCTGAACGCTATCTGTATGACCAGCGGAGGACCGACTCGGGTTGCGCTTGCGAAACATTCTCACGTATGTACATTCTCTGTAGCCATTATTCTGTTTAGATTTACTTGTTAGTCTGTAGTGTATAACTTGTATTGTTTTACCTTTTTGGAATCAATCCACAGAGGCCTTAGAACCCTGTGGTTTCAACTACAAACGGTGTTGTGTTTTCACTTTCCTGCCTGGGCTTTAAAGTAGTTTAACCTGTTTAAAGGTGTATAAGCATTGTTAAGGTGTACGCACTGTGAGTACTTTATATCGCTAGTGCTACTTAAGGTTTAAAGGTATAACATCATTGCAGTATTTTGCTGCCAAAGGTTTAAAGTGTAATCATATCATTGCATTGTATAACTGTATAAGGTTTTAAGGTGTATTAATTGTGTGTGCGCACGCTGTGTGTGCTTTGTACCCACAGTGCGGCGTTTATACGCTGAGTGCGTATACGGTACGGGACTCTGTACGCAAATAGCGTACGAAGTACGTAGCGTGAGCTAGCGACCGCAGCAGCTCCATGGTAAAGGTGTGTTTAAAGGTATAGCTTTATGGTTTAAGATAATATCAATATTATCATATTGAATCCACCTTGTACCTTTATTTCAGACAGCACTGCGACTGTGCATATTACTGGACAGAACTTTGAGGGTACTGCAGTGCAGTTTGCCGATGGATGCGACTGCAATGTGATTGACAGGCGAGGCTGTTGCGGGGGCGGAGTTTTGTCATTGCGCAGCCGCTCTGAAAACAAAATGGCCTCTAACCGAGCAGCCAGGAGTCAACCTTAGATCCGATGCATTCACAATTAGATTGCGGACGCATCGGGAGGCGGCCCCACACATTCTGGTCGGTCCTCAGCATGTGCAGAAATGAACGCAGATCTGGATGCGTATGCAGCCATCTGCGTTCATCCCTGAATAACTCCCTTTAAGCGTTACTATTATGCGAGCCAACATATAGAGGCAATTCAATTGTTATCACCCCCTAATCTCCTGACTAAAGAGAAGGGAGATCGCAGGGGCGATATTCAATTGATCCCAGTTATCACGCCATTAGTGTCTGGTTTAGCCGCATAAAGCAGCTGAACCCAACTAAACTAATGTGCACGATTCCCGAAAAGTGCCGTTTGGGTCCCAGAGGGTGCGAGCTGAAATGTCAACATTGGCAGCAGATCGCGCCCAAACGGAGCTACAAATGAATAGCTCCATTGGGCGCCATCTGCTAGCTGCCAGCCGCCTGTACAATTTCGCCCTTAGTGTGCACCACTGGCCGCAATAAATATTGTGGTTTGAGCGCTAAAATTCTAATTATGATTTATAAGTGGCACCTGTAAAATAATTGATTTATTCGTTTTTAGTAAAAAAAATGTTTACAGCTCGTTTTTGATAAGTTGGTGGTATAGAGGTTGCTGCCAGTCCGCGTTACCTGTCTGTCCCTGTCTAGTGTTACGGTAGAGCGTTCCTGTTCACAAAGGGCTAGCTCCTGCTTTTCTTCTCTGTTTTACCACTGCGTCCAGCGGCTGTCACGAACCGGTCTCTCACCTTTGCGGGTTCTGGGGTTCATCCGTTGCCGGTGCGGTTGCTCGCGGTGCTGTGCAACCCGTGTGGGGACGCGGTGTGATCAGTGGCACAGGTAATGCTGAATCTGGGAACTGTGAGTGCGGGGACCAAATGGCCTAAGGCACTGCGGTGTGTCTGCTGTATAGGAGGTGGCCATGTTGGAGACCAAATAGGTAATACAGAGCACTTGTGAAAACACCTGTGGGCAGGTGTAAGCCAATCCCGTGCTTGTGCTGCCTTTAAGTAGGCTGGGATTATGTTACTCTGGGCCAGTGCTTTGTTGTATCAACGCTGTGCTCTAGCTCTGAGCTCTCTCCGTGCATTCCTGTGTGATTCCCGTGGTCCAGATATCGCCTCCGTTCCCAGAGGCCTGTCGGCAGCCTTCACTGCTAAAGATCCATAGGCTCCCCGCTGTGCTGTCAGTTAATCACGCACCTACTGGTAACAATTGGATTCCCAGAGTCTTGCATGAGGAAACCCTGTCTGCCTGCTTTCAACCATACAGAGTTTGGAGGATTCCACTAACTTCAGCTGTTCGTTTGTTCTGCTCTGCATTTAACCCGTTCATCACTTATATCATCTGCTACAGTCTCACAGTGATCTCCGGAACTCGCAAGTAACCCAATTTAGTACTTTTACTTTCTATGTTGCCATTACAAGGATAATTCTTCACAGTCTCTCAGTTACCTCTCAAAACTTCATTGCAAATCCTCACAGTTATTTCTTCATGTCTGCATTACCCAGTTAAACACATTCTACAGTTCAGCATCAAAGCTTGTTTATATTTGGACAATTCAACATTCTTTTTCCAGCCTGTTTTAAACGCAATTCCATGAACATTTCTTTTATTTTTTCTTTAAGATATATCCTGCATATTATTTCTATTATTCATGCAATACGTCAGTATACTATGGTGATTAATAACTTGCCATTTACCACTTTACCGAATTGTTATTTTCAATAAATATATGAAACGGAACTTTCTTCGTCCTCCCTGCTTTCTTCATACCCCAGCACCTACACCTGTGGTTGGTCCCGGGTTTATGGATTCACAAAAACACCCGGACCTGACAGTAAGCACTGGCCACATGGATCCGTCAAGTGACCAATTCGCAGGAGGCGGTGCTACGTCAGATATCCTTTCCCGTCTGGAAAACCAGGAGTCTATACAGACACAAATAGTGCAGTTTATGCAAACTATGGCAGACCGTTTAGAGACTCTTCATACGGCTATTAAATCGTCTCAAGTCCTGATTCCAACTCCGGTTGTCCCAGTTACCACTACAGCTTCTCCTGTGACGCTGCCTACGTCCCGCTTGCAGTTACCCTCTCTGAGTAAGTTTGACGGAACTCCAAAACTTTGCAGAGGATTCCTGAATCAATGCGAGATCCAGTTCGAACTGTTGTCCGCCAGTTTCCCATCAGCTCGTTCTAAGGTTGCATATATTATTGCCCTCCTTTCCGGTCAGGCTCTGGAGTGGGCATCACCATTATGGGAAAGAGGTGATTCTATCCTCTCTAATTACAAGGAGTTCGTATCATCCTTCCGGAGAATCTTTGACGAACCAGGCAAGACCACCTCAGCATCTTTGGAGATTCTCCGTCTACGTCAAGGTTTACGTCCTGTCAGTCAATATATTATTCAGTTTCGCACGTTGTCTTCAGAGTTAAACTGGAATGAGGAGGCCCTGATCGCCGCGTTTTGGAATGGACTTTCAGAGAATATCAAGGATGTTTTAATTATCCGGGATGTGCCAACTAAACTGGATGAATTGATTTCTCTCTGTAACAAACTTGACCTACGCTACAGGGAGCGATGTTTAGAGAAATCCAGGGCAGAGCAATCCAGTCCACGTTATCATCCTAGGCCTCGACAAGATTCTTCATCACAGTCTCCGGTAACGACAGAAGAACCTATGCAGATTGGGCGCTCTCGCCTCACAGAGGAGGAACGACTTCGTTGTCGACAGGGTAACCTCTGCATGTACTGTGGGTCCTCCGAACACTTAGTTAAATTCTGCAAACTCCGACCGGGAAACTCTCGCTCCTAGCTTATTCAAGAGAGGTTAAGCTAGGAGTTACTTTAGAATCACGTTCTGGGAAAGAGCCGACCTTGTCTATTCAATTAGAAGTTCCAAGTTCTACAGTGAAAGTTTCAGCTCTCCTAGATTCCGGGGCAGCCGAGAACTTCATCTCCTCAGCCTTTGTCTTACGGTCTAAAGTTCAAACCATGCCTCTGGAAGCAGCAGTTGCTGTTACAGCAGTGGATGGAAGTCGAATTCCAGATGGTATAATTACTCATCGAACCGTATGTCTCAAGATGAAAGTTGGTGTGCTCCATTCCGAATACATCTCCTTCTACGTGATTCCCAAAGCCTCTCAAGATGTGATACTTGGTTTACCTTGGCTGCAGAAGCATAATCCTCAACTTAATTGGCAAACCTTGGAAGTCCTTTCATGGGGTAAATCTTGTACCAATGACTGTTTAGCCTCAATTGTACCTCTCCGGTCAATCAGCCTTCCCGACCTACCTCCGGTGTATCAATCCTTTGCGGATGTTTTCAGTAAACAAGCAGCAGACTCTCTACCTCCTCATCGCGAATGGGACTGCCCAATCGTCCTGGTTCCGGGTAAAACACCTCCTAGGGGACGAATTTATCCGCTATCCATCCCAGAGACGCAAGCTATGTCTGATTATATACAGGAAAATCTAACCAAAGGATTTATCAGACCATCTTCTTCACCTGCAGGAGCCGGATTCTTCTTCGTTAAGAAGAAGGACGGTGGGTTACGACCATGCATAGATTACCGTGGACTCAATGAGATCACTGTGAAAAACAAGTACCCATTACCCTTAATTCCAGAATTATTTGACCGGGTAAAGGGAGCTACTGTGTTTACAAAATTGGATCTCCGAGGGGACTACAATTTAATCCGTATCCGGGCAGGGGACGAGTGGAAGACTGCTTTTAATACGCGGGATGGGCATTACGAATACCTTGTAATGCCTTTTGGTCTTTGTAATGCACCTGCAGTTTTTCAAAGCTATGTGAATGAACTTTTTCGTGATCTTCTCTACAAGTGTCTAGTAGTGTACCTGGATGATATCCTAATATTCTCTATGGATTTAAAGTCTCACCGTCACCAAGTTAAAGAGGTACTGACACGTCTGAGGAAAAATCAACTTTATTGTAAGTTAGAGAAGTGCACTTTTGAAGTATCTTCCATACCGTTCCTTGGTTACATCATTTCTGGATCAGAGCTATGTATGGATCCCGGTAAGGTACAAGCTATCCGAGATTGGTCCACTCCTACAACTCTCAAGGGGATTCAGCGATTTCTTGGCTTTGCTAATTTCTATAGGAGATTCATTAAGAATTATTCTTCGTTAGCTGCTCCCATCACAGCCCTAACTCGCAAGGGAGCAAATCCTACGAACTGGTCTTCTGAAGCAATCAAAGCCTTCTCTGATTTAAAGCAAGCCTTTGGGTCAGCTCCCATTCTTCGACAGCCTGATTTGAATCGTCCCTTTCTACTAGAGGTGGATGCATCTACAGAAGCAGTAGGAGCTGTGTTATCACAAGTCTTTGAAGATAAAAAGGTCCATCCCTGCGGATATTTCTCCCGTAAGTTCCTCCCGGCAGAACGTAATTATGCAATCGGTGAGCAAGAATTACTTGCCATCAAGTTGGCATTTGAGGAGTGGAGATACCTTCTAGAAGGAGCACAACATCGCATTACAGTTTATACTGATCATAAGAATCTTCTGTATCTGCAGTCAGCTCAGTGTTTGAATCCACGACAAGCTCGATGGGCGCTTTTCTTCACACGATTTGATTTCAAGCTCACCTATCGTCCAGGGTCTCAGAACAAAAAGGCAGATGCCCTTTCCCGGTCCTTTGCTTCTTCTGAATTAAATGATGCTACCACGAATCAAGCCATTGTGAATCCTACGTCCTTTTTAATGACTAGAACCTCTCCAGTTCCTCCGCCTGGCAAGACCTTTGTTGCCACAAGTCTTCGAAAACGGCTGCTTACCTGGGCTCATTCCTCTTCCTTCATGGGTCATCCTGGGGTTCTAAATAGAGATGAGCGGATTCGGTTTTACTCGGTTTTACTCGGTTCTCAAAACCGAATCTTATTGGCTATCCAAAACACGTGACATCCGTGAGCCAATTAGATGCCGTTTTGAGAACCGAGTAAAACCGAGTAAAACCGAACCCGCTCATCTCTAGTTCTAAAGACTCTCAAATTTATTCAACAGTCTTATTGGTGGCCACGTCTCAAAGCCGATGTCCAAGAGTTTATAGCAGCATGTCCTAAATGTGCCCAACATAAGAGTCCAAGAAGTTCTCCACTAGGTTTATTACATCCATTATCCATACCCAAACAACCATGGACTCATATCTCAATGGATTTCGTGACCGATCTACCTCCATCAAAAGGGCGAAATACCATTTGGGTGATAGTGGATCGATTTTCGAAAATGGCACATTTCATTCCATTAACTGGGTTACCATCAGCCCCTTTACTAGCCAGATTGTTCATCTCTGAAATCTTCAAGTTGCATGGCCTTCCTCGAGAGATTATCTCTGATCGGGGAACACAGTTTGTGGCCAAGTTTTGGAGGTCGCTTTGTTCATCTTTTAAATGTCAAGTTGAATTTTTCTTCTGCATATCATCCTCAGACAGATGGACAAACTGAGAGAGTCAACCAAGACCTTGAAACATTTCTCCGGCTATATATATCGTCCTCACAGGATGACTGGGTTGACTACCTTCCATTGGCAGAATTTGCTCATAATAATCTCTTCCATTCATCTTCAGAATCTACGCCCTTTTACATTAACTTCGGCTTTCATCCTCGTGTGCCAGAGTTCCATCCATTGCCAGCCCTAGAGGTTCCAGCGGCAGATCAAGAGCTTCAACGTCTATCTAGAATCTGGAGTTGTGTACGTAAGTCCTTGGTCAAAACTTCAGCTCGTTATAAATCTTTTGCAGATAGAAAACGTAAAGCTGTACCGAATTACAAAGTGGGAGACCAAGTTTGGATTTCTACGCGCAATCTCAGGTTCAAAGTTCCTTCTAAGAAATTTGCTCCCAAGTTTATTGGTCCATTTCCCATTGTAAAGGTACTCAACCCTGTGTCATACAAAGTCAAGTTGCCACCGTCTTTGAGAATTCCTAACGCCTTTCATACATCTTTACTGAAGCCTTTGATTCTCAATAAGTTCCGTACTACCCAGTCCAAATCTCCTAAAGTTCACTCTTTGCAGAATGAGGAATTTGAAGTTAAAGAGATTGTGGACTCACGTTCCCGATATGGACGTTTACAGTTCTTGGTCGACTGGAAGGGTTACGGTCCGGAGGAGAGATCCTGGGTTTTCTCTGAAGATGTCCATGCTCCAAGACTGGTACAGAAATACTTCTCCAAAAATCCTGACAAGGTTCAAAGGTGTTCGGAGACCACCCGTAGAAGAGGGGGTACTGTCACGAACCGGTCTCTCACCTTTGCGGGTTCTGAGGTTCATCCGTTGCCGGTGCGGTTGCTCGCGGTGCTGTGCGCCCGTGTGGGGACGCGGTGTGATCAGTGGCACAGGTAATGCTGAATCTGGGAACTGTGAGTGCGGGGACCAAATGGCCTAAGGCACTGCGGTGTGTCTGCTGTATAGGAGGTGGCCATGTTGGAGACCAAATAGGTAATACAGAGCACTTGTGAAAACACCTGTGGGCAGGTGTAAGCCAATCCCGTGCTTGTGCTGCCTTTAAGTAGGCTGGGATTATGTTACTCTGGGCCAGTGCTTTGTTGTATCAACGCTGTGCTCTAGCTCTGAGCTCTCTCCGTGCATTCCTGTGTGATTCCCGTGGTCCAGATATCGCCTCCGTTCCCAGAGGCCCGTCGGCAGCCTTCACTGCTAAAGATCCATAGGCTCCCCGCTGTGCTGTCAGTTAATCACGCACCTACTGGTAACAATTGGATTCCCAGAGTCTTGCATGAGGAAATCCTGTCTGCCTGCTTTCAACCATACAGAGTTTGGAGGATTCCACTAACTTCAGCTGTTCGTTTGTTCTGCTCTGCATTTAACCCGTTCATCACTTATATCATCTGCTACAGTCTCACAGTGATCTCCGGAACTCGCAAGTAACCCAATTTAGTACTTTTACTTTCTATGTTGCCATTACAAGGATAATTCTTCACAGTCTCTCAGTTACCTCTCAAAACTTCATTGCAAATCCTCACAGTTATTTCTTCATGTCTGCATTACCCAGTTAAACACATTCTACAGTTCAGCATCAAAGCTTGTTTATATTTGGACAATTCAACATTTATTTTCCAGCCTGTTTAAAACGCAATTCCATGAACATTTCTTTTATTTTTTCTTTAAGATATATCCTGCATATTATTTCTATTATTCATGCAATACGTCAGTATACTATGGTGATTAATAACTTGCCATTTACCACTTTACCGAATTGTTATTTTCAATAAATATATGAAACGGAACTTTCTTCGTCCTCCCTGCTTTCTTCATACCCCAGCACCTACACCTGTGGTTGGTCCCGGGTTAACGGATTCACAAAAACACCCGGACCTGACAGCGGCGAGGCAGAGAGTGGGTGGATGACGTCACTCGGCGGGCGTCTAGGCTGTCAGATGGCGGCGGCCGTTCTTCCTCATTCTCCCACTGTACACTAATGCGTTTCGTGCATTCCTTGCACTTTTCCGAGGTGATTTGAAGTACTCTAATGCGCTGTATTGTTGAGACTATTTCTTGCATAATTGGCTATTTTGTGTAGGACTTCATTGTCATTTCTTTTATATAGATAAATTAAGATATAACTTTGATTATTTATATTGTGATTAGTATAGGCCTTATACCTAATTGCTATACAAACTGTGTTATTCATTTGCATGATATCTGTGTTCCTATCTCCATTGACCTGTGGGAAACCTTGCCTCTCTGTCAGGGCAGTTGTGAATCTGTAGCAGTAAAATATTTGCAGAAAAGGAGCATACTACATCCAGGTACCTCCACTCTGTTACCCATTGCTCCACTCCCCCGCAACAAGCTACTTGTTTGTCACAACAGTAAATTCACAGACAATCTTTGAAACTTATATCCCAGTTTATAAAATTCATCCTAAAATATCTCCATGTAACCTTTTTACACTTAGACCTTAATTTTGGAGGGTAGTAGGGGTATATGTACAGTGCAGGTTTTAGAAGTGGAGATGTTGCCCATAGCAACCAACCAGATTCTACTTATCATTTATCTAGCACCATCTAGAAGATAATGGCTAGAATCTGATTGGTTGCAATGGGCAATATCTCCACTTCTAAAAACTGGCACATAAGTAAATATACCCCGTAACAGGGCTGCCATCAGAAATTGTGGAGCTCGGGACTGCCAGAATAGGCAGAGCCGCTTCACCTTTTGCTCCTACTGCAGCCCACACAACTTACTGACCTGGTCTCTGATTGCCGCCAGAGCCGGCCCTAGGCATAGGCAAACTAGGCAAATGCCTAGGGCATTTGGAATGCCTAAGGGCACAAGCAGCTTCTGCTGATTAAAATGATATGCAGCATGCCTATATTCCGTGTGTGACTGTGGCTCTGTCTGCATATGAAATGCTTTACTAATGTGCGACATTATGTGTATAAGGTGTACTACAGTACTTTGTGGCGTAACGTAAAGAAAGGGCATTACTGCGTGGTCTATTGTGAATAAAGAGCAATATGGAGTGGTGTAATGTGAATAAGGGGCACTACTGAGAGGAGTAATGTGGTACTACCGTGTGATGTAACGAGAATAAGACACACTATTGCATGATATAATGTGAATAAAGTTGCACTACTGTGTGGCGTAATTTCAACTGGGGGTATTATTGTGTGGCCATGCCCCTTCCCAGCAAGAACATGCACAGTTCTGGGCTGGCACTGAATGTGCACACTGTTTCTATTTAAAACATAGGGGGTAAGAGCACCAAAATGAGCACTGGTATGGGTGAAGGGTGATGGTGCTGGGAAAGAGGTACAGGGTTAGAGGCGGAACTAGCATCTGTGCAAGGGGGCACCAGCCAAAATCTTGCCTAGGGCATCATATTGGTTAGGGCCGTCTCTGGTTGCTGTTCCCGGAACAAGGCCGCAGAACGCCAGGTGGCGCCCCTAGGGATGACCGCAGTGGACTGGGACTACAGCAGCAGCACAGGGAAGGAGTCTAGAGCAGGCAGCCAAAGGACAGCACCAGCACCATTTCAAATTTAGAGCAGGCCACGAACCACTGCAAATTCAAAATGCCATCTGTGCTGCCCCTCTGTGGCAGTCTGTGGTGCGCTGCAATCCACACCGCAGGCCCTCTCGTGGTCAGTGCCGAGGACACGAGTCCCACCAGTCCTCCCCTGATGGAAGCTATGCCCTGTAATATCTATTAATGTGGCAAGAGAACAGTTAGGCAAAATGACACAAAGAAACATGGCTCAGGGCAACATTCTGTCTTTGCATCTACTCTAGAAAAATAAAAGTGTAAGCAGTATATATGATTAGAGCTCATAGGGTAATGCAATAACTGAATGGAGCAAATTCATGTTATACTGTATGTAACTGATATACTCCAAATTACGGGGTCTAGTCTATTAGCACCAATTATATCATCAAACCATTGCATTAAAGATAATACATTTCTGTTAATATATAATCCACATTACATTGTTTATTTTAAGACAGGCCACTCACAGCCAATCAGTGGCCTATCACTATAGTAACGGGCGCTAATTGGCTAGTGGCCATACAAATGACAGAACACACGTGGGCTCTGTCATTTGCAGGAAGAAGAGCTAAATGTTTATATAGCAGTTCCCAGTCTGGTGGATCAGGTCATGCAGTTTATTTTTAACCCCTGAGATGCCTACAGGAGAAGACCGACCTGCGCTAAGGATGTTTGGCACCAAGGACAAGGTGAATATAATTTGAGCCTATGGGCTAGATGTAATAGGTAGTGATTTTGGAAAACGTGCAATTTTTACAGCAAAATCGCAAATGTAATAGGGAGCGGTAATGAAAAAAATCTCATGTTTTCAGCCTCTACGAAAAATCGCAAGGGAAGAATTGCATCCAAATGTTTTCCTACTGGAAACAAGCAAAACTGCAAATGTAGTAGGGTGCCATTGTTCAAATGGCACACCAAACATTACCAAAAATCACCAGAAAAATTGACCAGTTTGTGAATGGCGAGTTTGACAGAAGAATGCACAGATCAGTGAGATCCGTGCATGCTTCTGTCTGTAAAAGTAAAGCAAGAGTTAAAAAACGTGCAGGTCCCCCCCACAAGCATAAGCAGCTATGGGCTCTTTAAACCAGTCCTGGTTGCTTAAATACAGGGAAAAAAATGTGTAGGTGTTCCCCGTTTTTAACAACCAGCACCGGGCTCTTGGACTGGTCCTGGTTCCAAAAATATGGGGAGAAAAATACATAGTCCCCCGTATTTTTTGAACAAGCATCGGGCTCCACTTGCCAGAGAGGTAAGGCCGAAGCTGGGGGACACTTTTATACAGGTCCCTGCGGCTGCAGTATCACCCCCCCAACTATTCACCCCTTGCCGGGGTTCCCTGGGGGGTCCGCTGTAATAAAGAGGTCCTCCCCTCCAGGGTGCCAGGGATGAAGCCCGGGGCTGTCCCCGCCATCTGTGGCCGGTGGATGGTGGGCTGATAGCTGTAAATTGTGTAAGAAAAGAATAAATAAATATTGTCTTTTGCTGTGGAACTACAGGTCCCAGCAAGTCTCCCCCACACGCTGGTACTTGGAGAACCACAAGTACCAGCATGCGGGGCATTAAAGGGCTCGTTGGTAGCTGTAGTTCAACAACCAAATAAATATTCAAATAAACACACAGACACCATGATAGTACAAGTTTATTATAACACACGCACTTACATATACTTGCCTAGTGTCCCACGGAACTTCTCAGTCCCCTTGTCCCCGTAGAATACCTGTATTTTCCCTGTCCATGACACCCATAGAGTGGGAAAAGAACCTGTGGCGAGTGCAGCGAACCACCGAGCCAGCAAGGGGCTTTCTAGCGCTCGCCCCGCTGCCAGCATACTAGCAGCCGGGATGCCGTTGTCTGCATACTGACGGCCGGCATTCCGGGCATCGGTAATACATACTGATCCCCTTTTGCACATGCATAAGGGTAGAAACTGAAACTCAAAAAGGCAGTAACTTATCTAATACATACTTTAAGAATGGAATTAAAGATCTTATGCATATACATATCTTCTGATGAACCACCAGACAGTCTGCCGTGAAGTAAGGGGTGGGGGATGGCTGTATATATTTCAGGAGTGAGGACGTATTAAGTGGTAATTTGTTGGGACACATGACTCATACTTTGGGAAGAGATGAGGATTTGATAAAGTATGAATCTTTCTCTCACTATTGATTTTCCAGATGGTTATGATGTGACTTCTGCCTAAACACAGTCTCCTACTGAATGTATGAATAGCTGATGTGAGGTGCCACAATTCCATCTACACTCCCTCTGTGCTGTGATTTTCACCAGTGCTTCTAGATGTAGGGCCAGACAATTTTTCAAGCATTTAAATATTTACCTATGATTGCATGTTGAAACCGGGAAATCTTCAGTAAAAAAAAATAAATGTATCAAATATATTTTCAATAACAAAATGATACTCTGTTTGGAATTAAACTCAATTGACTTCCTTGAGACAGCAATAAATGATTTATACAAGGCATTATATACACATATACACTAATAACGGTTTTAAACAGGGTGACCATGCTGCCATGGTAACAGCACTAGGGGGCATGTTTACACATGTTGAGGCTTCTTGCAATCCTTCTCTGGTTGGCTGCAGGATGTCCCGCAGGATTCGCTCTGCTAACTATAATAGTACTCACTCTGCATCATATTTATGGTACACGCTAGTGATTTTTACAGCTCTGTCCACTTCAAACACTACAATGTTTACAAACCTCTTGCACTGCAGGAAAGATCACAAACATGCATAGCACTCCTTGCAAAATTCTTCCTCTTGTTTTTTGTTTTTTATAGATATTCAGATTTCCTACAGAAACTCAATGCTTTTTTTTATTATTATTTTTTACAAGGAAAAAGTACAAACTTCATCTTCTTAACTGAGTGAATTAAGATAAGAAGTGCCCTGAGCCACAATCCAGTATAGTGAATAAAAAGGCACAAGACAAAAGGATCCATTTATTATTAATCAGTGTTAATTTTGTCAAGGATTTTCAATTTAGTTACAGGGGTATATTCAATTAAGGTCGAAACTGCCGTCTTCATTCAGTCCCGAGCATTTTTATTCGACAAGTTGGGGAATTCAACTTGTCGAATAATACAGGAATTGGCGGTATAGCTGCTGATTCACGTGCTTCTGAGGGAAACTGGGCCAAATTCGACAGGTTTTTGGTCCCGTTTCCGACCATCTAAGTTTGACTTAAAAAACGTCGAACTGAGATGAGGGACCTGAGAGGAGGAGAGGGGGGAGAGCCGCGGGCAGTAGCGGGACAGCAGCACTACAGCACAGTGCTGCAGGAGGATGTGTCATAGCCGCCGCTCACGGCAGCGTCCACCCAGCTCCAGCAAGTGAGGTCCCGCTTGCTGGAGCTGGGTGGACGCTGCCTTGTGGGCTGTGCCACATCCTCCTGCAGCGTTGCTGTCCTCCGTCTGCCCGCAGCTCTCCCCCCTCATCTCAATTCGACTTTTTTAAAGTCGAATTGAGATGGGCATTGAATAGCCCTTATCGGATCCATTCCGACAAATGCATGTCGGAATGGATCCAACCTTAATTGAATATACCCCTTAGTCTTAGTCACTTTCTTAAAATTTGATTAAATTAAAAGTCACATTTTACTCTTTTTTTTTTTTTTTGTCTTTTCGTCTTAGTCAAGATTTAGTCAGTGGATCTCAATTAACATTTGAGTCTAATTTTAGTCAATGTTTTAGTCATAACTTTGCAGTTTAATGAAGTACATTTCTCTATTATTCCCTTGAGTACTTTGTATACATTTCACTATTTTTTTTTGTAATCTAGGTAACAACAAACATGGGCAACACAATGATATTTCCTTCACAGAAGGTAATTTATTTTCTGCAAATATCAATTCAAGAATACAATTGTTCTTTCATTAAAAGTGTTAAAACCTTATCCTACTTAAGTACTGTAAGTAGTAGTTGACGTTAATTTCACACAACAAGATGTAAAAAGTAATGTACATATACATACTGGTAGTACATAATGAAAAAATAAAACTGTATTATTCTCTCTTATGTCCCAGCCTTGCTCCCCCTGTTGCTATGGGTCCAGATCACTCAGGTCCCTTCCCAGTGCCCTGTTACATGACAACAGAAATATACCTGCTTGGCAGGCAAAAACCTGTGATGCAGCAGGCATTGCAACTATTCTAGGTCCAGAGAGGCTTGATAAAAATGTATAAAAAATACAATGTTAATTAAAGAATACAATAAAGCACTAGAAAAATACAACCTATCTCAGAGCTGGCCAAACCAGTCCTCGAGATCTACCAACAGTTCACATTTTCCAGACCACCTAGCTGGTGCTCAGGTGTAGTCATTACTAATTAAGATGTGCTGCATTCATTCCTAACTGACAATTCAACAGATCTCTAGGAGGCCTGGAAAACATGAACTGTTGGTAGATCTCGAGGACCAGTTTGGCCAGCCCTGACCTATCTGATACAAGTAGTAGACTAGTACAGTACTTCTGCCAAAATTAAGCCGTAAGGATGCATATCATCATATGATAATATATAGCTAAACTGAGTGATTTTTATTACTTACAGCTGACATTACTTATCGCTGTTTAATTTCAGGAAGGCACTTCTAAGATGACCCTTGCCCTGTTGCGATGGGCTCTTGTCAGGTCCACTGTTACACTAAACACCTAATCGGCAAAAGCCTGTGATGTAGGCATTGCAAGTAAGTCAGAGGCTTCAAATTCACATATGTCAGAGTGTTCAGTGTCAACCAAAAGTCCATTCCACATTCCAAATTGGAGATCTTCTGAGATGAAAGCTCATCTTTGTATTTCCTTATATCCTGTTGAACACTGGGCTTGGGTGGTTTTGACAGTGAAGATGCCGAATTGGTGGACAAAAATCTAAATCACGTTTGTTTTACTCCTGAGGGCACCTCTTCAACATCTGCATCATCATCCTTCATTGATGTATCCCCATCATCTGTCTTCAACCCATCCTCCACCTGTGTTGTGGATGCACTGAGGACAAATTTTTCGACTTCTTCCAAAAGTTAATTGATTTCATCATCTATGTTTTCAATGAGTGCATCTCCAGCAACTGTTGGGTCAAGAAAACAAGCAGCAGCTGCAAATGGAGAGAACTTTGGGTCATTGGGAAATAGGAAGCAGCTAAAGTGTTGTTCCAGGTTTACTTTAATTTTATCTGCCAGTCCACACAGGTCTCTGTGAGCTAATACCAGAGAAAACTGGGAAAGGTGAGTAATCAAGTCCAGTAAGGCTGGCACTATCAAAGACAGAGACATTGTATCCCTTTGAAATGTTTTTATATGGTCAGCAAAGGGCAGCAAGAGATCTCTTACAGCAGTTAGCTTCATCCACTCACTTGGCAGGAGACAATCCCAACCCATCTCATCTGCAACATGGACCACATAATCTTTTACCGGAAAAAGGCATGAAACCATCTGAAATGTGGTGGACCATCTTGTCACACAATCTTTAATTAGAGTAGATATTCAAAAAGGGAAGTAAAGCTGAACCGGGTGAATATAGACAAGTTAGTCTTACAGCTATAGTGGGGAAAGTACTGGAATGTATTCTAAGAGATAGTATACAGAAGTTCCTTAAAGCCAATAACGTTATTAATAGGAAACAACATGGATTTGTGAAGGATACAATCATGTCAAACAAACTTACTAGGCTTTTATGAAACAGTGCGAACCTTGATCAGGGTAAGGAGGTGGATGTAATCTTTAAAGACTTTGCTAAAGCTTTTGACACAGTACCGGACATGAGCCTTATCTATAAGTTACAAGAACTAGGGCTAGGGAGCACAATATGTACTTGGGTCAGAAATTGATTAGATAATAGGGAGCAGCGTGTTGTGGTAAATGGAACTTTTTCAGATTGGACTGAAGTACAAAGTCGTGTGCCACAAGGGTCTTGTTGAATTCTCTTGGATTAACTAAATTAACCATCTTGTTGCTGTTTGGGTTGTTAGGTAAAAGAATGAATTGAAAATGGATTTATAAAAATCAATTATTATTTATTCAAAGGGCCACGCCCGTATACAGGGGAGAGGTAGCATTCTCTCCTCCTGTGTCAAATCATTTAACAACAACATACACGTATCAACAATGAGTTTTATATAATACACAGTTACACCCCTTTTGTATATTCCTCCCATATGATTTCATACCTCTGGAATACAATGTTAGGCAATAGAGTTATGCAATATTGGGACAATTGTCAAGAATACTAAAAAGACACTCGTGATATTCAACTGTGTCCATATTAGGAATTACATCTGGTCTCTATGAGCTTTTAGAAAGTGCGTAGTTGGAAACAATACTCAGCCAACAAAGTTGTTTTTCTCTCAGGGTGTGTATAAAGTTCAAGATGAATTTGCTATATCATCTAGCTAGAATCAAAATGGATTCTGTTATGCTTTCATATTACACTAGTGAATATGAGAACCCTTTGCTTATTGGATGTATACATAATATACGTACTATCCCGTAGTGCACACACATAACTGTTAAGCCTTCAGCAGGTTGCCTCAGTCACAGTATTCGACAGCTCCACCCTTTGATCAGGGACATTATCCATGTGCCCTGTCATCTCAAGAGAATTTCTGGGAACGTATAGTTAGCTAATAATCACTTCATGTAGTATTGCTATTCTGCGTTTGACAGTAGCCTTCTAAATACAACATAAGCCGCACCTGTATGCGGTGAACATCAAATGAATGTCTATAATCGCATCGGGGTTACCAAAGAATAAACCTCATCACAGAATACATCATCACATACAATATATTTAAAAACATTTTCCTAATCCTGAAATTGAATACTAGGATTTAAACATTTATCTTTTCCAGTCCATATCATAATGCCTTGGTTAAAGTTCTTTTATATCATGGACCTCCTTTATATACTTGGCATTACACGTATCAGGATCCGTAATGTCTTTGGTCAAATAAGCACAGCAGTGAGCTCAAAGTGCTGTTTCCGGACATCAACAATATCCTCCAATTTGTGGTATTAAAAAAAACTGTAGAACAATATGGTATCGTAATAGTTCATGTCCAATGTCCTGGAATCATCACAAATGTCCACAGTTCTGGAATATCCTATCATAAAGATCAATCATGTTATCAATAATTTAATTAAAATAAAACGTCAACTTCCAGTTTATTAATCATACGACTTCATTAGCCATAGGAGAACTTATTAGCCACCTTTACCACTTCGAGGTTTTATTGATACTCTGGTGGCAGGAACATGTTTCCTGATTACTGAGTCAATTACTCTTTTTAGGAATAGTTCATCCTGCAAGAAAACTTTTCTCAAGTTATTATGTGTTTTTGTATAAAATTGCTAAATCAATCTTCTTAAATAACAAACATTTTTAGAATTATAGGTAACCAATTATATATCATATCCTAAGGACATGGTGACAACTACCATTCCCCGTTATGTATGATATCTTCTTTTAACCTTTGAATCTACTCCTAGTAAAATACATATTACATCATAAACTTTAATGAACATCATATGTAACCATTACTATATATATATATATACCTAACTCATTATATCTAGCACATCTAGAAACCTTAGGTTAGTATATTGTAACAATCCTTTCACATTCCCTTAAATCAACCTTTTCTATCTACATAAGATCATTTTTTTTCCTGTATTATTGACCTATTTTATTTCCACTAACTGAAATACACCCGATATGTTTAGCTAATATTATCACCAGTGGTTCTTTCCTGAGATACTGTTGTATCTATACACATGTACCGTGTTTCACTATTATCACGAGTCACGACTCTATAAAGTTTTGGTAATCACATCAAATGTAAATTGCATAGGAGAACTTTGGCCTGCTAGTGTCTATGTATACATATCTAACAATTATAATAGTCTTAAATAATGATTAGCAATACAATTTATATAGCTGCAGTACTTAAAATCTTTCCAACAATTAATGGTATTGCTGGACTGGATACTCCTCAGAATAATATCCTAAATTATTTAAATTACCCATGCATTAATCTATACATCTGTCTTCAAGTGGAGTATAATACTCACAACCACGTTTTTCAAAGTGTGTGTTCGTTACACCAGTCATAAATCCCTCTGGATTTCCTGCTTAGAAAAGAAAAGAGGAAGGAAGGGTCTTATTGAAATAATTCCCATCCACAATAATGGATGAGTACTCATACCTACACCACACGTTTGCTCGCTCTCTCTTCAAAGAAAAATAAATAAATTAAGTCCTAATGCTGTTATAAATAACGTCGCTCCCGTATACTTTCAGAAAAGTTAAAAGTTCTGTAGGATATTAGCTTATAAGCACATAGTCTATTATCAATGATCATAATCATCTCTATCTTGATTGAAGGGTTCATTCAAATACAACTCTGTGGTAGTAACAGTAGTAACAGTCTCTGTATTGTATCTCCATACAATTGTTTTTAGTGTTAGGTTCCTTTAAGCTCTGGTCTCTGACCTTTTCATTTCATTGCAAGCTCATGGATCTAGGTGTCCTTCTTCTGCAGCCTTTGCAACGGCTGTATCAGAGTCAGCGGTACTTGCCAAGGACCATCCTATGCGATCTGTAATGGAACCAAAACATAAGCAACTTCTCACCATAACACCGTCTTCACTCTCTTAGTGATTGTCCTGTGCCGGACTGTGTGTTTTCGTGTTGGTTAAATATCTTTCCAAGGTTCTTGCAGCTTTTGATATTCTTGTAACTGTTTAAATAATTTGTGTGACACATTTGAATCGTCAAATCATTTTGTAGTTTTGAATCAGTCTCTGGATAATATATCTTTGCTGGATAACATATCTTTGCTGGATTCCAAAAAGAATAACAAAACAATGATATAGAAGAGAGACAAAGCAGAGGCTTAGGTGTAATTCTACCACTATTGAACCAACGATTGGACCATGCCATGATTCAAATTCTGCCTTTCCTGTCTCTTTTGTAGATTAATAATGCTTAATTCTTTAAACTTTCCTTGTCACATTATGACTTTTTATTCTCAACATTACACATATTAAACACAAAATATTTTTCAAACTCCTATAAACTCTTTCTATCAGTAAAGAAACTTTACTGTCTTTTGAAACACTATCTCACACCTCTGGCCTTATTATTCATTTCTCAAATAACCCCTTAACACCTGTTACACATACTATAGTTCCTTTTTTTTTTTTGCATTAAACTATGTTGTATTAAAACAATGTTGTTTTTAATCAACCCAACCATCTGCAGTAAACATGTTATAGCTTTCTTTATCACCATCACGATCCCTCTTATTATCACATAAATTATTTTGGTCCCATGCCAAAACACAATGTACACTTCTCCATTAAACTTCATCCCACTATAGAAAGCTTGTGAATCTATTTCAACAACACTTTATTATTAATAATACTAATTCACTAATTCACCATCCCATTATCCCCTATGGATGCTCAAGAAATTATTCTCCTGTTAATCAGTTTTTTTTTTTTTTCAATTCCTTTAAATGCAATGTGAAATGCGATGTAATCATTATAATTGTCTTACTCATCCACATTATATTCCTTATACTCCCCACTTTTGGGGGTGAGGAAGACAAGTATGCAGCTGTATCTAAGTTGTGGTGGATCCTGTGAATCATCAGCAGGAAACACTCTGAGCTGGGCATCACTGTGCCACCAGAGGAAACCCTACCAGGATAGGTTCTTGGACAGGGGAATGGGTGACGAGGATCAGTGAAGGAAGTAAAAGGACTGGTACGCTGAATAAACCATCTGCGGTGGTGCCTAGGCTATTTTCAGCCTCGGACCCATGTTGCTTCTTTAAGCTAGCCCAACGCAATCCCATTATATGGTGAGAGATTTACATCTATCACACGGTCACTTTAACTGGTCCAGATTCACCCATGCACTTTATGTATGTAGTATGTCAGTGAGTTTATGTGTCCTAATAAACACATTTTTCATGGAACAAATCTTTTGTTACAA
This sequence comes from Pseudophryne corroboree, assembly GCF_028390025.1. NCBI lineage: Eukaryota > Metazoa > Chordata > Amphibia > Anura > Myobatrachidae > Pseudophryne > Pseudophryne corroboree. The sequence goes on from NC_086445.1 coordinate 609,706,875, forward strand.
TTTCCCTGTTGGTTCATATATCCCCTATTGAGTGAAGGGATATATCTTCAAATCTGAAATCCTTCTGTAAGCTACACTATTGCATTTTATATCTAAGTTGTATACTGTCAGAGGTAAAATGTACACATCATATACAATCTACTGCTTAACCTCAGTATTAAACCTATATACTCAGTATTAAACATATATGTTCTTGCTTATGCATAAGTGGATGGTTTGGCTCTGACTGTGTATTCATAATGTTTTATTCATGATAAAGTGTAATATTGTATTACCTTCTATAATTTCTTTGGTTATGAACTTGAATGTATGCATATAGCATTTCCAAAAAAAAAATTACTGTATCTAGAGATTTATCATCTGGTCATACATATCTATTTATCAATAAATGTATACCAAGGCTCCACCCTCTAAGGGTTTTAACTATCTTTGGCCTAGCGCCAAATAATGATCTAGGTAGTTAACTATGTCAGCACACCGTTGACTTTTGTCTTGCGACACCTTGTGGTCTTTTCTGTAAAAAAAAACACAACTGTTTAGTATCTGACACCAATACTTCAAATAATTTATAGCACAAAGGTATATCATCCACATACTGGTTACATTTCTTTACTTATCTCAACATATCATTCAGACTGGCCAGTCCACACAAACAATACGTTTTTTTTTTTTTTTTTCATGCACACCCATTACTTCCTGTGCTTCCAAGCAAACTTTTCTTGGACTGTGTCCATCCTATAGAATGCCTTGGCACAAATACATATTCACTGAAAAATCACTTACAAACTTAACAACGCTCCTATTTTTATCTGTGCTTTTGTATACGATTATATCCCCACACTTCCTGGCTACGGAACCTGGTTCATCACTGCCTATTGTGCAGTCCACTAAGAACTTTTGCAACGTATTATATCGATGCCTATACAATGAGATGGATTTTAGCAAGCATATATTTTTTTTTTTTACCTCACGAACCCAGGGTAAGTGATATATAGATATGCTATGCATCCAACTTAATCTGTTCCTACTTTATTCTTCCTGGAATCTTTAGAAATACCTAATCCGTGATGTAGTATATTTTTACACTGTAACTTTTACATTAGGTTTCTTCCACATAACTTTGAAGAATTGTCTAAAAGTATGTTAATACTGGAATCGTAGTGATTAATTGCTTGTTGCAATCTTTGATTTACAGCATATACATTAAAGAATGCGTATTCCTTTATCTTTCCCTATGATTTTAGCTGCTGCTTCTGCTGCCTTGAAAACTTTAGCTCACCAGAGATAGGGCGTTGTCTTCTTGACTGTCTGCCAGATGCAGATCTGTTAGCGTTAACGCTGTTAGCGCTGACATCTCTAGCCCATATCTGTTGCTGGGATTTTTTTGTTCTTATATTTTCTGATTACAGTTATGCTGTAGAAAGAAATTGGCAGCATTTTCTACAGGTTATCTGGTAAAGATATTAGCTTTTTATATTAAAACTAGAGTAGATAGTTTGTATAACAAACATTTCTAGAGTATTGCTTATGCAGAGGTTCCCAAACTGTGTGCCGTAGCTACCTGGGGTGCCTAGGACACTTTCAGGGGTGCCCTGGGTTGATGGTCCAGGACCAATTCAAATTATCCAGTGCTGGTGGCTGCCAGTCATAAAATATGTGGCCAAACAGAAGCAAATATCCCTCACCACACAACTGACTCTAAGGATGACATATAAACGCCATCTACTTAATGTAATATCTATTTTTACATTTCTCAATAATACATTTTTTTTTCCTAGGGGTGCCGTGAAAAAAAATTCTGATATTCTAGGGCCACATGATTAAGAAAAAAATTTGGAAACCACTGACTTATGCTTATTATGATCTATCTTGTTAGATGAAAAAAAAATCAAAGCTCACTGAACACTTTTTTTTTCTTTACTGCGTCATGGCTTACACTGCTGCTGGAAAGGAGGGGGCACGTTTCTGCGCTGTTTCAGCTCTCCGTGCTCCCTGTGCTTCACAGCATTGGAAACTGAAGGGGTTTTCTTTTCTTTTTTCTTTCTGCTGGCAGACTTTCTCACAATATATTGCATTAAAGAATATTTGTGTATTAAACAATACCATATGGAAACTTCACTTCATAGTTAGATAGTAACATTAGATAAACACATATTTTTAACTACAGATCTGCCAAAAGCCATTTGAACACGGACATCAACTGTTGTTTCCTCCGTTCACAAATATATATATATATATATATATATAAACATTATTATTTCAAAACTTGTAACCATGCCAATCACAGACATAAGGTTTCCATTAGACCCAGATCTGAGAATATACTTAACTGAACATTATGTTCCACACACAAAACCATAACACAAAAATTTAAATAGTTTGCAAACTTCAATTTCTTGCAGATTTCAACAGTTTTGCCGATTTCAAAATACGCTTAGTATTGGTTGATCAGGCCAATATTATACAGCATGATTGAAATGCAAAACATAGACTGTACCCTTTGTCACAGTACTATACAAAATTAGTGCTTCTATGGAATATTTCTTCCATACATGATATGCACACTTAGGGTTAATCCTCCCTGCCCTTCCCATACGCTGGAAAAATTCGCAATCCCTGCAATTTTTCACACACGCGACACGTCTGTCAACTGGGAAGCTGCAGTAGATCCTCTTATCACAGACTACTATCACAAAGCAACATGCCATGTTATGCTTAAAACAACCAGCAGCTCTTAGTAGCTCAGTATTGCAATATATTATTACACTCAATTACATATAATCCCTATAACCTCGGGTTGTTCACTCTATTTATTTAAAGTACCCTTCTTACACGTATGTAGCTGACTAACAAGGGGAGGTGGTCTATGTGCTTTTTACTTTATTTGGCTCTTGGTCCAAAGTACTTATTCACGCAATCCTTCATAGAGTGAAAAAAAACCCCGGTTACTGTTTCTTTGCCCAAATACCAACTTTGAATTAATTTTGATATTCTTATTTACATGATCTGTCAATCATCATTTCCGAGTTACTTGGTCCTTCAACCGATTTGGACATAATTTTGGTATTAATTTTACAAACAAGCAACAACAAACAGGTCCCTGAGTTATTTTACTAGTTTTTTGTCAATCTCTCCACTAATTCTCATATTATAAAAAATACAGTCACACAGACAGCTGGCAGGTATAGAAACAGCATGTACTGGAATACAGCACATACCATGGTATTCTATACTTACCAGTGCTGTAATGATTTGGGATGTTCCTTCCATCATCAGCTGCTGGCTGGCTGGCATACCCCTTTGAGAATTTGATGAAGAGATCGAGATCTATAGTTCCAACGATTGCGAGCCCCCATCTGTTGAATTCTCTTGGATTAACTAAATTAACCATCTTGTTGCTGTTTGGGTTGTTAGGTAAAAGAATGAATTGAAAATGGATTTATAAAAATCAATTATTATTTATTCAAAGGGCCACGCCCGTATACAGGGGAGAGGTAGCATTCTCTCCTCCTGTGTCAAATCATTTAACAACAACATACACGTATCAACAATGAGTTTTATATAATACACAGTTACGCCCCTTTTGTATATTCCTCCCATATGATTTCATACCTCTGGAATACAATGTTAGGCAATAGAGTTATGCAATATTGGGACAATTGTCAAGAATACTAAAAAGACACTCGTGATATTCAACTGTGTCCATATTAGGAATTACATCTGGTCTCTATGAGCTTTTAGAAAGTGCGTAGTTGGAAACAATACTCAGCCAACAAAGTTGTTTTTCTCTCAGGGTGTGTATAAAGTTCAAGATGAATTTGCTATATCATCTAGCTAGAATCAAAATGGATTCTGTTATGCTTTCATATTACACTAGTGAATATGAGAACCCTTTGCTTATTGGATGTATACATAATATACGTACTATCCCGTAGTGCACACACATAACTGTTAAGCCTTCAGCAGGTTGCCTCAGTCACAGTATTCGACAGTCTATACTTGGACCACTATTGTTCAACATTTTCATTAACGATCTAGCAGTAGATCTAGAGAGCATGGTGTAAATTTTTGCAGACAATTACAAATTGTGTAAGGTTATAAACACGGAGGAAGATGCTGAGTCTCTTCAGAACAACTTAGTCAAACTGGAAGCATGGGCAGCAAAATGGAGAATGAGCTTCAATACAGACAAGTGTAAGGTAATGCACTTTGGTAGCAAGAACCAAAATAACACCTACATACTAAATGGGGTAAAATTAGGTGATTCTGTACTGGAAAAAGACTTAGGTATTCACATAGATAGCAAACTAAGCAGCAGTACCCAAAGTATAATTACAGCAAAGAAGGCTAACAAGGTATTAGCATGTATAAAGTGGGGAATTGATGCAAGGGATGAGAGTGTTATACTCCCATAAAAATCCCTAGTGAGGCCACATCTTGAATACTGTGCACAATTTTGGGCATCATACTACAAAAAGGATATCCTGGAACTAGAAAAGGTTCAGAGGCGGGCGACCAAACTAATTAAGGGGATGGAGACGCTGGAATACAAGGAAAGGCTTGCAAGGCTAGGCATGTTTACACTGGAAAAGAGGAGACTAAGAGGGGACATGATCAACATTTACAAATATATAAGGGGACAATACACAGAGCTTGTGGGGAATCTGTTTTTGGCAAGATCAACAGAGAGGACACATGGACAGCCGCTTAGGTTAGTGGAGAGGAGATTTTGCACACAGAGACATAAAGGTTTCTTCACAGTAAGGACAAAACGGGTTTGGAATTCCCTGCCTGAGAGAGTAGCAATGGCGGACTCGGTCAACACTTTTAAGAATGGGCTAGATAAATACCTAATGGATAAGGATATACAGGGTTATGGTGTGTAGTCAAAATTAGTCCTAAAAATAATACAGCATAGGAGACCACAAATAGGTTGAACTCAATGGACAAATTCCATGCCACTGAAACACCCTGGCATGGAACCTGCCATACTGAATGGCCTCGTAGGCCGCCGCCATCTTCCCCAGCAACCGAGTTCATTGAAGAATCGACACTCTTGCCGGTCTCAGAATCTGTTTACCATGTTCTGTATTTCCAGAGCCTTTTCCACTGGAAGAAAAACTCTCTGTAATTCTGTATCCAGAATCATACCCAGGAACGACAGCCGTGTCGTCGGAATCAACTGTGATTTTGGCAAGTTTAGGAGCCAACCATGTTGTTGCAGAATCGTCAGTGAGAGTGCAACGTTTTTCAGCAATTGCTCCTTGGATCTCGCCTTTATGAGATCGTCCAAGTACGGGATAATTGTGATTCCCTGCTTGCGCAGGAGAACCATCAATTCCGCCATAACCTTGGTGAAAATCCTCGGAGCCGTGGACAGACCAAACGGCAACGTCTGAAATTGGTAATGACAATCCTGGACAGCAAACCTCAGGTAAGCCTGATGTGGAGGATATATGGGAACGTGGAAGTAGGCATCTTTTATGCCGACCAACACCATTAAATCCCCCTCCTCCAGACTGGAGATCACTGCTCGGAGAGATTCCATCTTGAATTTGAATTTTTTCAGAAAGAAATTGAGGGATTTTAGGTTCAGAATCGGTCTGACAGAGCCATCCGGCTTCGGACCATGAACAGACTCGAATAAAAGCCCTCCCTCTGTTGTGATGGGGGTACCGTGACAATGACTTGATTTTGACACAGCTTTAGTATCGCAGCGCATACAACCTTCCTTTCTGGAAAAGAGGCTGGCAAGGCCGATTTGAAAAATCGGTGAGGGGGCACGTCTTGAAACTCTAATTTGTACCCTTGGGTTACTATTTCTAATATCCAAGGAGCCAGAGCCGAGCGAACCCAGACCTGACTGAAGAGTTTGAGACATGCCCCCATTGGGGCAGACTCCCGCAGAGGAGCCCCAGCGTCATGCGGTGGATTTGGTAGAAGCCGGAGAGGACTTCTTTTCTGGGGAACTTGCTACAGCCTGTGACCTTTTTCCCTTTCCTCTTCCTCTCGCAGCAAGGAAGGAGGATCCTCGTCCTTTTTTGTATTTATTGGGCCGAAAGGACTGCATCTGATAGTGGGGCGTTTTCTTTTGTTGCACAGGAACATAAGGTAAAAATAACGACTTACCCGCGGTAGCCGTAGATACCAGGTCAGTGAGGCCGTCACCAAACAAGACACTACCGTTAAACAGTAGAGACTCCATAGTCTTCTTTGAGTCAGCATCAGCATTCCATTGATGAATCCACAATGCCCTCCTAGCCGAGACTGCCATGGCATTGGCCCTTGATTCCAAAAGGCCAATATCCCTTGCAGCTTCTTTTAAATATGCTGCAGCGTCCCTGATATGACCCAGAGTCAAAAGCACGTTATCCCTGTCCAGGGTATATAGCTCAGATGACAAGTTATCTGCCCACTTTTCAATAGCGCTACTCACCCATGCCGAAGCAACGGCAGGCCTGAGTAGCGAACCTGTAGTGACATAGATGGATTTTAGTGTATTTTCCTGCTTACGAGCCGCAGGATCCTTTAGGGCTGCCGTGTCAGGAGACGGAAGCGCCACCTTTTTGGACAGACGCGATAGAGCTTTGTCCACTGCGGGTGTTGACGCCCACTTTTCCCTGTCCCCAGAGGGGAACGGATATGCCACTGGAATTCTTTTGGGAACCTGTACGTTCTTGTCAGGATTTTCCCAAGCCTTTTCAAAAAGAGCGTTCAGTTCATGAGAGGGAGGAAACATTACCTCTGGTTTCTATCCTTTAAACATACAGACCCTAGTATCAGGAACAGCAGGGTCCTCCGTGATATGTAATACGTCTTTTATCGCCACAATCATGTACTGAATGCTCTTAGCCAGTTTAGGATTCAATCTGGCATCACTATAGTCGACACTGGAATCAGAGTCCGTGTCGGTATTTGTATCTGCTATCTGGGTAAATGTACGTTTCTGTGACCCCAAAGGGGTCTGAGCTTGTGACAATGCATCCTCCATGGATTTCCTCCATGTCTGGTTCATAGACTCAGATTTATCTAATCTCTTAGTCAACCGAGCCACATTTGCACTCAACATATTTACCCACTCAGCAGTTGGCGGTGCCGACAGGGTCACTCCCACCGCCTTTTCTGTCCCCACTCCAGCTTCCTCCTGGGAAGAGCACTCAGCCTCAGACATGTCGACACAGACGTACCGACACCTACAATCACACTGGGCTATAGGGGACAGACCCACAGCAAAGCCTGTTAGAGAGACACAGAGGGAGTTTGCCAGCTCACAACCCAGTGCCTATCCCGATACTGAAACTTTAAATACAATGCCTCAGACCTGTTAGCGCTTTTATAATAAAGATAATAGCACCAAAATTACTGTCCCCCCCCCCCCCCCCCCACACACACACACACACACACCACGTTTTGCACCCTGTTACTTGTACAGCAGTGTGGAGGTCAGGGCCAGCATCTCTGCAGCTTCTATCTGAGCTGTGAGGGCTAAGCCACGCCCCCTCACTGGCGCGCTTCAGTCCCGCTCATTTTAGCATATTTATACTGGTGGGGGTCTATATTGAGTGCCCAGGCACTTTTCATATAACTTTTGCCAGTTTATTTCAGGTCTACATGCTGCCCAGGCGTACCCCCTGCGCCCTGCACCCTGTTAGTGCCGCTGTGTGTGCGGGGGCATGGCGTGCAGCGCGACCGCTGCGCAGTACCTCAAGACCTGAAGTCTTCTGCCGTCACTGAAGTCTTCGGTTCTTCTTTTACTGACCTGGCTCTGCAAGGGTGGTGACGGCGCGGCTCCGGGAACGAGCAGCTAGGCGTACCAAGTGATTGGACCCTCTGGAGCTAATGGTGTCCAGTAGCCTAAGAAGCAGAGCCTTTGTACTCACAGAAGTAGGTCTGCTTCTCTCCCCTCAGTCCCCTGAAGCAGGTAGCCTGTTGCCAGCAGAGCTCCCTGAACATAAAAAACCTAACATAAGTCTTTTTTCAGAGAAACCTGTGTGTGACCAGTCTCCCTGGGCACAGAATCTAACTGGAGTCTAGAGGAGGGGCATAGAGGGGAGAGCCAGTTCACACCCCTTTTAAAGTCTTAAAGTGCTTATGTCTCCTGCGGATCCCGTCTATGCCCCATGGTTCTTGAAGCATCCCCAGGATCCTCTAGGACGTATGAGAAAGTGTTTTATATTATTGGTACAGCCGAGCCCACTGAATTACTTCATAATCAGTCTATGTGGACAATGGGGGTAATTCCAAGTTGATCGCAGCAGGATTTTTGATAGCAATTGGGCAAAACCATGTGCACTGCAGGGGAGGCAGAAATAACATGTGCAGAGAGAGTTAGATTTGGGTGGGGTGTGTTCAATCTGCAATCTAATTTGCAGTGTAAAAATAAAGCAGCCAGTATTTACCCTGCACAGAAACAAAATAACCCACCCAAATCTAACTCTTTCTGCACATGTTATATCTGCCTCCCCTCTGCAGTGCACATGGGGGGTAATTCCAAGTTGATCGCAGCAGGAAATTTTTTAGCAGTTGGGCAAAACCATGTGCACTGCAGGGGGGGGGGCAGATATAACATCTGCAGAGAGAGTTAGATTTGGGTGGGTTATTTTGTTTCTGTGCAGGGTAAATACTGGCTGCTTTATTTTTACACTGCAATTTAGATTGCAGATTGAACTCACCACACCCAAATCTATCTCTCTCTGCACATGTTATATCTGCCTCCCCTGCAGTGCACATGGTTTTGCCCAACTGCTAAAGAATTTCTTGCTGCGATCAACTTGGAATTACCCCCATGGTTTTGCCCAATTGCTAAAAAAAAATCCTGCTGCGATCAACTTGGAATTACCCCCAATGTTCCTCCCCAGATTTATTATCACTATCTGTATTGGTCCACTGAATGCTGCCCTGAACTGAACTGTTGTTAACTGTATACAATAAACACCACAAGCTCGCTGCCTAGGTGGTGTCATTGTTGACTAACTGAATTATCCTTTTGTTCCCCACATTCAATATGTTTTGCCTCAAAATCATGTTACAAATTACAATCTGTCACAGATTACATACAGTCATCCACACACATAAGACTCTCTTACAGTGGCGTAACTAGAAATTTTTCTCCCCCAAGCCAAAAAAATTTTCTGCGCCCCCCCCATCCCCCATAATTGCCACCATTAAAGGGATAAATGCGGGCGTGTGTGGCTTCGTTGGGATGGGCGTGGCTTCACATAAAGGGGCATGGCATTGCAGGAAAAGACTACGTTATACCCCAGTTTTCCAACCTGCACGCCCAGACGTTAGCCACCACTGGAAAGAAAAATAATCCTGATTCATGCCCCTTACATTATTTGTAATTTTTCCTCCTTATAGTAATGCCCAGTATACATTATGCCACATACTGCAATGGCCCTTAGACATTATGCCACACACAATAATGCACATGACACAATATGCACACACCATAATGCCCCCGACACATTATGCCACACACCGTAATGCCCCCGACACATTATGACAGGAATCGCAATGCCCGTTATACATTATGCTACACACTGCAATGCCCCTGATACATTATACCACATACCACAATGCCCGTGATATAGTATACAACACACCGTAACACCTGACACATTATGACAGAAATCGCAATGCCCGTTATACATTATGCTACACACTGCAATGCCCCTGATACATTATACCACATACCACAATGCCCGTGATATAGTATACAACACACCGTAATGCCTGACACATACCGCAATGCCCGTTATACCCTATGCTACACACCGCAATGCCCGTTATACATTATGCCACACTGCAATGACACTGAGACATTATACCACATACCACAATGCCCGTGATACAGTATGCCACACACCGTAATGCCTGTGACACATTATGACACACACCGCAATGTCCGTGATACATTATGCCACACACCGTAATGCCCATTACACATTAAGTCCTACAGTAAGGCTTCTAATTACTTTTAAATTACCTGCTCGTTGCCAGGGGTTTTCATGCTCAGGGTGTCATGCTCGTTGCCAGGGGTATCATGCACTGGGTGTCATGCTCGTTGCCAGGTGTTTCATGCACTGGGTGTCATGCTCGTTGCCAGGGGTTTCATGCACTGGGTGTCATGCTCGTTGCTAGGGGGTAGTGCTTGTTGCTAGGGCTGTGCTCCCAGTGCCACATATGTCCCCAGTGCCAGATATTACCCCAAGGTGCCAGGTACTCACATGACCCCAGTGCACAATATAGCCCCCCCCCCTATGTGCCAGGTACACATATACCCCCCCAGTGCCACATATGCCCCCAGTGCCAGATATTCCCCCTCAGTGCCACATATGCCCCCAGTGCCAGATATCCCCCCCCAGTGCCACATATGCCCCCAGTGCCAGATACCCCCCCCCCAGTGCCAGATATGCTCCCAGTGCCAGATTCCCCCAACCCCCAGTGCCACATATGCCCCCAGTGCCAGATATTCCCCCCCAGTGCCATATATGCCCCCTCCCCCGCCGCCGCTGCTCCCCCGCTGGTTTGTGTTGGAGGGACACGGAGGGCACAGCGCGCGCCTCTCCTGTGTCCCTCCTGCATCATCTCCGGCGGCCGCGGGTCTAATAAACGAAGTGCCGTTCGTGAGCTCTGATTGGCTCACGAACCGGCACTTCTTCTATTAGACCCGCGGCCGCCGGAGATGATGCAGGAGGGACACAGGAGAGGCGCGCGCTGTGCCCTCCGTGTCCCTCCAACACGGCAGGGAGGGTTAGTAGGAGCAGATTGACATGCGGACGCTCGTCCGCATGTCAATCTGTGCTAAATCAGTGGCACCCCCGCAGCCCCTCGCCCCCAAGCCACCGCGAGGGCTGCGGGGGCAGTAGTTACGCCACTGCTCTCTTATTAGTCTCTCAACTCCAAACCTTCAAGTTTAAGCATTTCCTGAGAACTCGCCTCTTCAGGGCAGCTTATTAAATTCCAGAACCACTGACATACGCTTCACAAGCTATCTAATTACATACCCAGCCTACACAGTCCTCCATGATTGTTAGATGAAATCTTGTATGTACATATCGAAATAATAACGGGCAGTCATCCAGGATGTTATCTTTTGCACAGAAGCCTGATTGTATGCTTTAATGATTGGACTTGGATCTTAAGATGGCCTTTCTGTTTATATGGCTTGGCTGTGAGCATTATGCATACTTTTCCTAATTGAAGGATTGAAGTCCTTTTGGCTATCTACACTATATTATCCACAGGTTGTCATACCGTTCTACTTTGGGGTCGGTATTGATTCCTATTTGTGTGGATTATCCTCATAGTTATCATTTCGATATGTACATACAAGATTTCATCTAACAATCGTTGTACATTAGCCGGTCTTGAGAAAGACCCATGTGTTGGGTCGAAACTCGAAACGCCGACTGATGGCATAATCTTGAACTGATTTACACAGATTAAAAATCAATGAACTTTGACCTAATTGAGTCTGTGAGTGCCCCTCCATGCCAGTGCCACACTCTGTATGTGCATGCCCCCTTGCCACAGTTCACATTATACATGCCACTGCAACACACTATACACATATATATATATATATTTACACTATATATATATGCAACACTGCCTGTGCATGCCCCGCCCCATATTAGTCCTTCTTTCGTTTCTTACCCAGCTTGAAATGGTGTTAAACTTAAAAGAATGTCCCACTCCTGAGTCCGACTCCCGGTCAGTGCTCTGGCGCCTATGCTGCTTGAAATTGTGAAAGCAGCCACAGCCTCTCGTCTGTCCGTCCGGTCACAGTGACTCACTTTTCTCCACTCTGAATCTAGACTCCACTCTAGTCACACCACGCCACAAGTCCCGTATCCCATGTCCAGTGTCCTGCAGTGCTTCCTGGGTAGTTACATACTATTGCGAGACTTGCGGATGGGGCCGGTAGCTTCCAAATGAAATAGACACAGCTTTTTTGTCTCATTATTATTCGTCAGGACTTCAATGACTAATATTTCATCATCATTTTCGTTATAATGAATGTCCTGTTTTCGTTATCGTTATAATTTAGTCATGAATAAAACCGATGATGATTAGTTTTAGTTTAAATTTTCGTCAACTTAATCAACACTGTTATTAATTCCATTTTAAATGCAATCTGGACTTGATTTTAAGGACCAAGATCAAAATGCAATAACATTGGGTGAATTTATTGTCATGCACCCACAGGGACAGTGCTGCCATCCCCGTGATGTGCTGTAAGGGCTGCCAGGACTTTTGTGCATGCTTGGTCTTGCTGACCGCACATGCACAGCGTCCGTTTCCAGTGGGAGGTTCCGGAGAAACTCTCCGGACCTAAATCCAAAATGTGCAGCTCATAGGTTAAAACGGGTCACCAAATGGTGGAAGCTGTGGGGATCAAAACTTATGGAGGATGCAGCTGCTAGTGGGAAAGGAGGGATCACAGCAGATATCAGAGATATCTGCTGTGGTCCCTCTGTGATACATTCATGGGATACTTAATATTTGTGGTTAACCATTTTCAGGGATTAAGCCACAAATATACAATGTTAAATGGGCCCCAAAGACTCTCTAATGTTTGATGATAAACAAATACCGATAGCAAGATACAAAAGAGGGAAACAGATGGTGGCTGTTAAACAAAGTTCCTGATCCATTGTCTAACATCACTGCCATGGCTTATGTTCAAGAGATATTTTCCTACTCTGGTCACCATAGCAAAGCTTTTCTCCACCAAACTTTATGGAGGGCCTAAAACGAGAAATTAGCAACAAACTATGTGGAGTGAGTTTTGGAACCATGGGGGTAATTCCAAGTTGATCGCAGCAGGAAATGTTTTAGCAGTTGGGCAAAACCATGTGCACTGCAGGGGAGGCAGATATAACATTTGCAGAGAGAGATAGATTTGGGTGTGGTGAGTTCATTCTGCAATCTAAATTGCAGTGTAAAAATAAAGTAGCCAGTATTTACCCTGCACAGAAACAATATAACCCACCCAAATCTAACTCTTTCTGCAAATGTTATTATGCCCCCCCCTGCAGTGCACATGGTTTTGCCCAACTGCTAAAAAATGTCCTGCTGCGATCAACTTGGAATTACCCATGTTAATACAGTAGACATTGTGGAGGTGGTTCCAGTAAGTAGAAATAAATAAATAATTAATAAATAATAAAATAAGTAGATAAATAGGCAAAGAAGATATGTGTGGAACAAGTGTGTAACATAATATACAGTTAATTTTTGTGTCTAAAACTTTTGTATGTTATTTAAAGATGAGCAGGGTCCATTTACATAAAAGGCTAATGTAAATTTATAGAACGTAACATATAACAAAATAAAACGACTTAGGAAGTACAGGTAAGAGGTAGTCAATATCAACTATAGTGTTAAACTAACGGTAACATCACAATATTCACACAAAATTGGCATTTGTTATATTGCTGCACTGTTTAATTATACTGTAACTATGTGATTTACTATATAAATAGCGGCCATTTTAATACGCATACATTTCTTGTACTGGATAGAACCCTCTTCTGCCTTCAAAATAGCCTGAATTCCAGTTAATTGACATGGGAGGTCATTCAGATCTGATCGCTGCTGTGCGTTTTCGCACAGTGGGCGATCAGATACAAACTGGGCATGCGTATGCAGCGCAATGCATAGGCACGAAGGACGGCTGCAAAGGTGATCGCCGGTCAGCGACGGGATGGTGCAAAGGATCCATTCACACAGGCGTTTGCAAGGAGATTGACAAAAAGAGGCTGTTTGTGGGTGGCAACTAACTGTTTTCAGGGAGTGTCTGGAAAAATGCAGGCGTGTCTAAGCGTTTGAAGGGAGGGTGTCTGACGTCAAATCCGGTCCCAAACAGGCTGATGTGATTGCAGCGGCTGAGTAAGTCCTGGGCTGTTTGTGCAGCTCTGCTACTTATGCGTTCGCACACTTGCACAGCAAAAATACACTCCCCCTGTAGGCGGCGACTATCTGAACGCAGGACAGTAAAAAACGCAGCCCAGAGATCAGATCTGAATTACCCCCATGGTTGTGGAACCTGCTTGAGATGATGTATGATTCAGCCTTGGAAGCAAAGCAAAAAAGACACAACTGGGCAAAACCATGTTGCACTGCAGGTGAGGCAAATTAAACATGTACAGAGAGATTTAGATTTGTGTGGGGTGTGTTCAAACTGAAATGTAAATTGCAGTGTAAAAATAAAGCTGCCCAACATTTGTGGTCTACATGCAATAGCAGCCAGTATTTACCCTGCATAGAAACTCTATAACCCACCAAAATTTAAATCTCTCTGCACATGTTACATCTGCCCCACCTGCAGTGCAACATGGTTTTGCCCAGTTGTGTGCATTTTTGCTTTGCTTACAAACATGGTCAGCAAAAGTAATCAAACGGTGGCATTTAAACAATGCTCAGTTGATATTAAGTGGCCTAATGTGTGCCAAGGAAACATGCTACACCACTAGCCTTAACCACACACATAAGCCTAATTCAGGTTGGCTCGAAAAACGCGATCCAACCGCAAAAATTGCTAAAAGGATGCAGGTGCAAGCGCCCGCATTTTCTGCAGGGGGCAGCAGTAAATGTGAACGCCACTGTCTGTCAATCAGGCAGAGGTGTTCGCAGGGGTGGGGGCAGCAATGCTCTGTTTCTAGTGATGAGCGCCTGAAACTTTTCGGGTTTTGTGTTTTGGTTTTGGGTTCGGTTCCGCGGCCGTGTTTTGGGTTCGACCGCGTTTTGGCAAAACCTCACCGAATTTTTTTTGTCGGATTCGGGTGTGTTTTGGATTCGGGTATTTTTTTCAAAAAACACTAAAAAACAGCTTAAATCATAGAATTTGGGGGTCATTTTGATCCCAAAGTATTATTAACCTCAAAAAACATAATTTACACTCATTTTCAGCCTATTCTGAACACATCACACCTCACAATATTATTTTTAGTCCTAAAATTTGCACCGAGGTCGCTGTGTGAGTAAGATAAGCGACCCTAGTGGCCGACACAAACACCGTGCCCATCTAGGAGTGGCACTGCAGTGTCACGCAGGATGTCCCTTCCAAAAAACCCTCCCCAAACAGCACATGACGCAAAGAAAAAAAGAGGCGCAATGAGGTAGCTGTGTGAGTAAGATTAGCGACCCTAGTGGCCGACACAAACACCGGGCCCATCTAGGAGTGGCACTGCAGTGTCACGCAGGATGTCCCTTCCAAAAAACCCTCCCCAAACAGCACATGACGCAAAGAAAAAAAGAGGCGCAATGAGGTAGCTGACTGTGTGAGAAAGATAAGCGACCTCACAATATTATTTTTAGTCCTAAAATTTGCACCGAGGTCGCTGTGTGAGTAAGATAAGCGACCCTAGTGGCCGACACAAACACCGTGCCCATCTAGGAGTGGCACTGCAGTGTCACGCAGGATGTCCCTTCCAAAAAACCCTCCCCAAACAGCACATGACGCAAAGAAAAAAAGAGGCGCAATGAGGTAGCTGTGTGAGTAAGATTAGCGACCCTAGTGGCCGACACAAACACCGGGCCCATCTAGGAGTGGCACTGCAGTGTCACGCAGGATGTCCCTTCCAAAAAACCCTCCCCAAACAGCACATGACGCAAAGAAAAAAAGAGGCGCAATGAGGTAGCTGACTGTGTGAGAAAGATAAGCGACCCTAGTGGCCGACACAAACACCGGGCCCATCTAGGAGTGGCACTGCAGTGTCACGCAGGATGGCCCTTCCAAAAAACCCTCCCCAAACAGCACATGACGCAAAGAAAAAAAGAGGCGCAATGAGGTAGCTGACTGTGTGAGAAAGATAAGCGACCCTAGTGGCCGACACAAACACCGGGCCCATCTAGGAGTGGCACTGCAGTGTCACGCAGGATGTCCCTTCCAAAAAACCCTCCCCAAACAGCACATGACGCAAAGAAAAAAAGAGGCGCAATGAGGTAGCTGACTGTGTGAGAAAGATAAGCGACCCTAGTGGCCGACACAAACACCGGGCCCATCTAGGAGTGGCACTGCAGTGTCACGCAGGATGGCCCTTCCAAAAAACCCTCCCCAAACAGCACATGACGCAAAGAAAAAAAGAGGCGCAATGAGGTAGCTGACTGTGTGAGAAAGATAAGCGACCCTAGTGGCCGACACAAACACCGGGCCCATCTAGGAGTGGCACTGCAGTGTCACGCAGGATGTCCCTTCCAAAAAACCCTCCCCAAACAGCACATGACGCAAAGAAAAAAAGAGGCGCAATGAGGTAGCTGACTGTGTGAGAAAGATAAGCGACCCTAGTGGCCGACACAAACACCGGGCCCATCTAGGAGTGGCACTGCAGTGTCACGCAGGATGGCCCTTCCAAAAAACCCTCCCCAAACAGCACATGACGCAAAGAAAAAAAGAGGCGCAATGAGGTAGCTGACTGTGTGAGAAAGATAAGCGACCCTAGTGGCCGACACAAACACCGGGCCCATCTAGGAGTGGCACTGCAGTGTCACGCAGGATGGCCCTTCCAAAAAACCCTCCCCAAACAGCACATGACGCAAAGAAAAAGAAAAGAAAAAAGAGGTGCAAGATGGAATTGTCCTTGGGCCCTCCCACCCACCCTTATGTTGTATAAACAGGACATGCACACTTTAACCAACCCATCATTTCAGTGACAGGGTCTGCCACACGACTGTGACTGAAATGACGGGTTGGTTTGGACCCCCACCAAAAAAGAAGCAATTAATCTCTCCTTGCACAAACTGGCTCTACAGAGGCAAGATGTCCACTTCATCATCATCCTCCGATATATCACCGTGTACATCCCCCTCCTCACAGATTATCAATTCGTCCCCACTGGAATCCACCATGTCAGCTCCCTGTGTACTTTGTGGAGGCAATTGCTGCTGGTCAATGTCTCCGCGGAGGAATTGATTATAATTCATTTTAATGAACATCATCTTCTCCACATTTTCTGGATGTAACCTCGTACGCCGATTGCTGACAAGGTGAGCGGCGGCACTAAACACTCTTTCGGAGTACACACTTGTGGGAGGGCAACTTAGGTAGAATAAAGCCAGTTTGTGCAAGGGCCTCCAAATTGCCTCTTTTTCCTGCCAGTATAAGTACGGACTGTGTGACGTGCCTACTTGGATGCGGTCACTCATATAATCCTCCACCATTCTATCAATGGTGAGAGAATCATATGCAGTGACAGTAGACGACATGTCCGTAATGGTTGTCAGGTCCTTCAGTCCGGACCAGATGTCAGCATCAGCAGTCGCTCCAGACTGCCCTGCATCACCGCCAGCGGGTGGGCTCGGAATTCTGAGCCTTTTCCTCGCACCCCCAGTTGCGGGAGAATGTGAAGGAGGAGATGTTGACAGGTCGCGTTCCGCTTGACTTGACAATTTTCTCACCAGCAGGTCTTTGAAACCCAGCAGACTTGTGTGCGCCGGAAAGAGAGATCCAAGGTAGGTTTTAAATCTAGGATCGAGCACGGTGGCCAAAATGTAGTGCTCTGATTTCAACAGATTGACCACCCGTGAATCCTTGTTAAGCGAATTAAGGGCTCCATCCACAAGTCCCACATGCCTAGCGGAATCGCTCTGTCTTAGCTCCTCCTTCAATGTCTCCAGCTTCTTCTGCAAAAGCCTGATGAGGGGAATGACCTGACTCAGGCTGGCAGTGTCTGAACTGACTTCACGTGTGGCAAGTTCAAAAGGTTGCAGAACCTTGCACAACGTTGAAATCATTCTCCACTGCGCTTGAGACAGGTGCATTCCACCTCCTATATCGTGGTCAGTTGTATAGGCTTGAATGGCCTTTTGCTGCTCCTCCAACCTCTGAAGCATATAGAGGGTTGAATTCCACCTCGTTACCACCTCCTGCTTCAGATGATGGCAGGGCAGGTTCAGGCGTTTTTGGTGGTGCTCCAGTCTTCTGTACGTGCTGCCTGTACGCCGAAAGTGTCCCACAATTTTTCTGGCCACCGCCAGCATCTCTTGCACGCCCCTGTCGTTTTTTAAAAAATTCTGCACCACCAAATTCAAGGTATGTGCAAAACATGGGACGTGCTGGAATTTGCCCAGATGTAATGCACGCACAATATTGCTGGCGTTGTCCGATGCCACAAATCCACAGGAGAGTCCAATTGGGGTAAGCCATTCCGCGATGATCTTCCTCAGTTGCCGTAAGAGGTTTTCAGCTGTGTGCGTATTCTGGAAACCGGTGATACAAAGCGTAGCCTGCCTAGGAACGAGTTGGCGTTTGCGAGATGCTGCTACTGGTGCCGCCGCTGCTGTTCTTGCGGCGGGAGTCCATACATCTACCCAGTGGGCTGTCACAGTCATATAGTCCTGACCCTGCCCTGCTCCACTTGTCCACATGTCCGTGGTTAAGTGGACATTGGGTACAGCTGCATTTTTTAGGACACTGGTGACTCTTTTTCTGAGGTCTGTGTACATTTTCGGTATCGCAACCCTAGAGAAATGGAACCTAGATGGTATTTGGTACCGGGGACACAGTACCTCCAACAAGTCTCTAGTTGGCTCTGCAGTAATGATGGATACCGGAACCACGTTTCTCACCACCCAGGATGTCAAGGCCTCAGTTATCCGCTTTGCAGTAGGATGACTGCTGTGATATTTAATCTTCCTCGCAAATGACTGTTGGACAGTCAATTGCTTGGTGGAAGTAGTAAAAGTGGTCTTACGACTTCCCCTCTGGGATGACCATCGACTCCCAGCAGCAACAACAGCAGCGCCAGCAGCAGTAGGCGTTACACGCAAGGATGCATCGGAGGAATCCCAGGCAGGAGAGTACTCGTCAGAATTGCCAGTGACATGGCCTGCAGGACTATTGGCATTCCTGGGGAAGGAGGAAATTGACACTGAGGGAGTTGGTGGGGTGGTTTGCGTGAGCTTGGTTACAAGAGGAAGGGATTTACTGGTCAGTGGAGTGCTTCCGCTGTCACCCAAAGTTTTTGAACTTGTCACTGACTTATTATGAATGCGCTGCAGGTGACGTATAAGGGAGGATGTTCCGAGGTGGTTAACGTCCTTACCCCTACTTATTACAGCTTGACAAAGGGAACACACGGCTTGACACCTGTTGTCCGCATTTCTGGTGAAATACCTCCACACCGAAGAGCTGATTTTTTTTGGTATTTTCACCTGGCATGTCAACGGCCATATTCCTCCCACGGACAACAGGTGTCTCCCCGGGTGCCTGACTTAAACAAACCACCTCACCATCAGAATCCTCCTGGTCAATTTCCCCCCCAGCGCCAGCAACACCCATATCCTCCTCATCCTGGTGGACTTCAACACTGACATCTTCAATCTCACTATCAGGAACTGGACTGCGGGTGCTCCTTCCAGCACTTGCAGGGGGCGTGCAAATGGTGGAAGGCGCATGCTCTTCACGTCCAGTGTTGGGAAGGTCAGGCATCGCAACCGACACAATTGGACTCTCCTTGTGGATTTGGGATTTCGAAGAACGCACAGTTCTTTGCTGTGCTTTTGCCAGCTTGAGTCGTTTCATTTTTCTAGCGAGAGGCTGAGTGCTTCCATCCTCATGTGAAGCTGAACCACTAGCCATGAACATAGGCCAGGGCCTCAGCCGTTCCTTGCCACTCCGTGTGGTAAATGGCATATTGGCAAGTTTACGCTTCTCCTCCGACAATTTTATTTTAGGTTTTGGAGTCCTTTTTTTTCTGATATTTGGTGTTTTGGATTTGACATGCTCTGTACTATGACATTGGGCATCGGCCTTGGCAGACGACGTTGCTGGCATTTCATCGTCTCGGCCATGACTAGTGGCAGCAGCTTCAGCACGAGGTGGAAGTGGATCTTGATCTTTCCCTAATTTTGGAACCTCAACTTTTTTGTTCTCCATATTTTATAGGCAGAACTAAAAGGCACCTCAGGTAAACAATGGAGATGGATGGATTGGATACTAGTATACAATTATGGACGGACTGCCACGGTTAGGTGGTATAAAAAAACCACGGTTAGGTGGTATATAATACAATTATGGATGGACGGACTGCCTGCCGAGTGCCGACACAGAGGTAGCCACAGCCATGAACTACCGCACTGTACACTGGTTGATAAAGAGATAGTAGTATACTCGTAACAACTAGTATGACGACGGTATAAAGAATGAAAAAAAAACCACGGTTAGGTGGTATATAATACAATTATGGTTGGACGGACTGCCTGCCGAGTGCCGACACAGAGGTAGCCACAGCCGTGAACTACCGCACTGTACACTGGTTGATAAAGAGATAGTAGTATACTCGTAACAACTAGTATGACGACGGTATAAAGAATGAAAAAAAAACCACGGTTAGGTGGTATATAATACAATTATGGTTGGACGGACTGCCTGCCGAGTGCCGACACAGAGGTAGCCACAGCCGTGAACTACCGCACTGTACACTGGTTGATAAAGAGATAGTAGTATACTCGTAACAACTAGTATGACGACGGTATAAAGAATGAAAAAAAAACCACGGTTAGGTGGTATATATTATAATACAATTATGGTTGGACGGACTGCCTGCCGAGTGCCGACACAGAGGTAGCCACAGCCGTGAACTACCGCACTGTACACTGGTTGATAAAGAGATAGTAGTATACTCGTAACAACTAGTATGACGACGGTATAAAGAATGAAAAAAAAACCACGGTTAGGTGGTATATATTATAATACAATTATGGATGGACGGACTGCCTGCCGAGTGCCGACACAGAGGTAGCCACAGCCGTGAACTACCGCACTGTACACTGGTTGATAAAGAGATAGTAGTATACTCGTAACAACTAGTATGACGACGGTATAAAGAATGAAAAAAAAACCACGGTTAGGTGGTATATAATACAATTATGGTTGGACGGACTGCCTGCCGAGTGCCGACACAGAGGTAGCCACAGCCGTGAACTACCGCACTGTACACTGGTTGATAAAGAGATAGTAGTATACTCGTAACAACTAGTATGACGACGGTATAAAGAATGAAAAAAAAAACACGGTTAGGTGGTATATATTATAATACAATTATGGTTGGACGGACTGCCTGCCGAGTGCCGACACAGAGGTAGCCACAGCCGTGAACTACCGCACTGTACACTGGTTGATAAAGAGATAGTAGTATACTCGTAACAACTAGTATGACGACGGTATAAAGAATGAAAAAAAAACCACGGTTAGGTGGTATATATTATAATACAATTATGGATGGATGGACTGCCTGCCGAGTGCCGACACAGAGGTAGCCACAGCCGTGAACTACCGCACTGTACACTGGTTGATAAAGAGATAGTAGTATACTCGTAACAACTAGTATGACGACGGTATAAAGAATGAAAAAAAAACCACGGTTAGGTGGTATATAATACAATTATGGTTGGACGGACTGCCTGCCGAGTGCCGACACAGAGGTAGCCACAGCCGTGAACTACCGCACTGTACACTGGTTGATAAAGAGATAGTAGTATACTCGTAACAACTAGTATGACGACGGTATAAAGAACGAAAAAAAAACCACGGTTAGGTGGTATATATTATAATACAATTATGGATGGACGGACTGCCTGCCGAGTTCCGACACAGAGGTAGCCACAGCCGTGAACTACCGCACTGTACACTGGTTGATAAAGAGATAGTAGTATACTCGTAACAACTAGTATGACGACGGTATAAAGAATGAAAAAAAAACCACGGTTAGGTGGTATATATTATAATACAATTATGGATGGACGGACTGCCTGCCGAGTGCCGACACAGAGGTAGCCACAGCCGTGAACTACCGCACTGTACACTGGTTGATAAAGAGATAGTAGTATACTCGTAACAACTAGTATGACGACGGTATAAAGAATGAAAAAAAAACCACGGTTAGGTGGTATATAATACAATTATGGTTGGACGGACTGCCTGCCGAGTGCCGACACAGAGGTAGCCACAGCCGTGAACTACCGCACTGTACACTGGTTGATAAAGAGATAGTAGTATACTCGTAACAACTAGTATGACGACGGTATAAAGAATGAAAAAAAAACCACGGTTAGGTGGTATATAATACAATTATGGTTGGACGGACTGCCTGCCGAGTGCCGACACAGAGGTAGCCACAGCCGTGAACTACCGCACTGTACACTGGTTGATAAAGAGATAGTAGTATACTCGTAACAACTAGTATGACGACGGTATAAAGAACGAAAAAAAAAACCACGGTTAGGTGGTATATATTATAATACAATTATGGATGGACGGACTGCCTGCCGAGTTCCGACACAGAGGTAGCCACAGCCGTGAACTACCGCACTGTACACTGGTTGATAAAGAGATAGTAGTATACTCGTAACAACTAGTATGACGACGGTATAAAGAACGAAAAAAAAACCACGGTTAGGTGGTATATATTATAATACAATTATGGATGGACGGACTGCCTGCCGAGTTCCGACACAGAGGTAGCCACAGCCGTGAACTACCGCACTGTACACTGGTTGATAAAGAGATAGTAGTATACTCGTAACAACTAGTATGACGACGGTATAAAGAATGAAAAAAAAACCACGGTTAGGTGGTATATAATACAATTATGGTTGGACGGACTGCCTGCCGAGTGCCGACACAGAGGTAGCCACAGCCGTGAACTACCGCACTGTACACTGGTTGATAAAGAGATAGTAGTATACTCGTAACAACTAGTATGACGACGGTATAAAGAATGAAAAAAAAACCACGGTTAGGTGGTATATATTATAATACAATTATGGATGGACGGACTGCCTGCCGAGTGCCGACACAGAGGTAGCCACAGCCGTGAACTACCGCACTGTACACTGGTTGATAAAGAGATAGTAGTATACTCGTAACAACTAGTATGACGACGGTATAAAGAATAAAAAAAAACCACGGTTAGGTGGTATATAATACAATTATGGTTGGACGGACTGCCTGCCGAGTGCCGACACAGAGGTAGCCACAGCCGTGAACTGCCGCACTGTACACTGGTTGATAAAGAGATAGTAGTATACTCGTAACAACTAGTATGACGACGGTATAAAGAACGAAAAAAAAAACACGGTTAGGTGGTATATATTATAATACAATTATGGATGGACGGACTGCCTGCCGAGTTCCGACACAGAGGTAGCCACAGCCGTGAACTACCGCACTGTACACTGGTTGATAAAGAGATAGTAGTATACTCGTAACAACTAGTATGACTATGACGACGGTATAAAGAAAGAAAAAAAAACCACGGTTAGGTGGTATATAATACAATTATGGATGGACGGACTGCCTGCCGAGTGCCGACACAGAGGTAGCCACAGCCGTGAACTACCGCACTGTACTGTGTCTGCTGCTAATATAGACTGGTTGATAAAGAGATAGTATACAATACTACTAATATACTGGTGGTCAGGCACTGGTCACCACTAGTCACACTGGCAGTGGCACTCCTGCAGCAAAAGTGTGCACTGTTTAATTTTAATATAATATTATTTATCATGTACTCCTGGCTCCTGCTATAACAACCTGCAGTGCTCCCCAGTCTCCCCCACAATTATAAGCTTTATATACAATACATTGATGTGCAGCACACTGGGCTGAGCAGTGCACACAGACTGAGTCACTGTGTGACTGTGTATCGTTTTTTTCAGGCAGAGAACGGATATATTAAATAAAACAAACAACTGCACTGTCTCTGGTGGTCACTGGTCACTGTGGTCGTCAGTCACTAAACTCTGTCTGCACTCTCTTCTAATCTACAGTATCACAGCAATCTCTCTCTCTCTCTCTCTTCTAAATCTAATCTAAATGGAGAGGACGCCAGCCACGTCCTCTCCCTATCAATCTCAATGCACGTGTGAAAATGGCGGCGACGCGCGGCTCCTTATATAGAATCCGAGTCTCGCGAGAATCCGACAGCGTCATGATGACGTTCGGGCGCGCTCGGGTTAACCGAGCAAGGCGGGAAGATCCGAGTCGCTCGGACCCGTGAAAAAAAAAGTGAAGTTCGTGCGGGTTCGGATTCAAAGAAACCGAACCCGCTCATCTCTATCTGTTTCCTAAGCGGAGATGGAGCATTGCGGGGGCGGCGGCGAGGAAACGGGAGGTGTGGCTTGAATACAGCAGCTGTGTGACGTCACATGCAGCCGCTGCAATCAGTAAGATGATGGCTGGCCTCCTGCAGGCGCCAACAGGAGGCAACCTTAATTTCTACGATGAAGCAGAAATAGCGTTTCAATTGCAATTTCTGCTTCACCAAGAGGGGGAGGCAGCAGTCAGCCCTGCGATGGGCGACCCCCAGCATGCATTCACAAGGACTGCAAATACTGCTAATTAGCAGAATTTGCAATCCTTACTGTATTAGGCTGTTAAGTTCGTTTAACTTCCAGGAAAAAGCAGCACCTTATTTCACAAGTGTTTGGGCCGCTGCGGCCGCTACGTGTATGCAAAAAACCTCTATGAATGTATGTACGTTGCGTAGGCACGCCGACACGCTGTGAGCACAATGCAGCTGCACGTGTGGGTGAATACAATTTAAACCCCTAACAGGAATAGAATGCAACACCAATTGTATATGTTATGTTGTGGTCCAACGCAGCAACAAATATTTACTTAAAAAGGGGGTACAACAGAATACAACAATATAAGAGAAAAGCTACAACCAATGGATACATACGTTTGTTCGCCTGCGCCACCCGGATCCGGTCCTCAGTCAGTCTAGCAAGATGACCTTCAGAGAATTAGACTGGGACCGGCCAGGAGGCTTGGCTTTTATACACTTGTCCAAAACATAGTACAAAGGAAACTGTAATCTCTTCTTTCATAGGTCAAAGGGCTGGTCATTTACAGTACATGAGGGGTCATAGGTCGGTTTGAATAGGTGGGCGATGCCTGGTCCAGGTGTACTTGCAGGTATCCTCCACTGGGTTCCTGCCGAATATCAGGAGTACAGTAAATACAGTGTGATATTAATATTGTATTCCTGTGCATATCTATGCGCAGGAACATGCTACATTCTGCAAACTGCGATCGGAATATTGCCCTTGAAATACTGTACATCTGGATACAAAACACCACATCCTAACCTAATTCTGTCCCCTCATATCCTGTAAAGTTGAATCCCTCTGTTGCTATACCTCTGAAGCAAATGTAACTTGCTGGTGTGGTGCGTGTAGACTATGTGTAAATTATGCACTATGTGGATTAAATTTCAGATATGTCTTTGTGGCTTTTCCATGCGAATGTGTATGCTACCGTATTTACTCATACCATGCACAGGGCTTCGTGAGCCAATGTACGCAACGTACGGTATACGCATGCACGGCAGAACAAGCACCCGCATGGAGGCCACTCTGTGTGGTGTTTGTACGTGATACAGCTGTGTATAATATTTTCCACTTCAACAGTCCACCCTTTGGCAGTAAACAAATAACTGCCACACATAATTAATAACACTGAAAATATTACATTTACAAAATGTACAACGTTTTGGGTAACAGGGGAAGAGTTGTAGGTGGGAAATGTATAGCCTAGTGGGATAGGAAAAAGCATGTATGTATGAATTAATGTCTGAGGGGAATGTATCATCGTGCCGTATATGTTCTAAGTAAGCTTCGAGGTACTGCGAAGTATACATTTAATCCTTCTCATCCCGTATTAAGGGTCTGTACATGGGCAAACAAACATTACCAAGCTCTTTCTAGGCAAAGGCCATTAGCCCTCACCTTGTCTAGCTTCTTATAACAACAAATGGGGAGAAAATTAACCTGATGATACATGTGGGGGAGATGTATGTGTATGCTATTATGTGTGGATAACGTTTATCGATTATGTGTGTTATTAACTGAAGATTGCAGAGATGAGGGTAAGACATATAAAAATACATTCACATAAATCTGTACATTGATGTCGTTTCCAGTTGGATGTCTCTGGGTAGGAGGAAAAACAGAAAAATAATGAAAGAAACAAGCCATGAAATTCATTTACAATCCTTATCATGACACTGTTTTTACAGTTGGGTCATATATCAAATCTGCCGCTGTTACAACGCCCTCGCTCCTTAGACTCATTAAATTTGTCCTGTGTTTGCGCCGCGTCAAAATTCTAACACATCGGAATATCAGACCGATAATTATGACGACACCCAGGATACAGAGGAGAAACTTTCCCACACTTGCAATTACATTTTGTGCCCACTCTCCTAACCCAGAGAACCATTTGAGTGAGTTCAACCATGAGGCCCAGCCGGTCAATTCATTACCCACAGCCATTAAGGTAAGGTTGTGCTTCCTTCTGAACTCCCACTTCAACTGCAAGATCTCGTCCATCTTTTGATCGATGATCTCCATTGGGTCTTCGGTACTGTTTGTAATATACGTACAGCACTTCACACCATACTGAGTTGCCAGAGTAACACAGTACCCACCTGTCACAGCCGTGACGTAATTCAAGACCATCCTGTGCTGGACCAGCTCCTTCTTGTAGGTCTGTAACTCCCTACCTGTATACCGGAAGGTGTCATCATACATCTCAGTTATATTATCTATCAAATTCGCCAGCGCATGGATGTACCTATAATTTATAATTCCTTTGGCAGTATGGGTGATATCTAATGTGAGAAGAATTTGAATCCCGGTGGATTCATGGATCAAATCAGAGGCTGCGGGCTCTGTCCTATCTATGAGGTGTCTCTTGACAATGTGTTCATAATGTATATGAGTATAAGGAGTCTGAGCGTTGCGGTGAATATCTTTCATTTTGTCATGTGCAATGGTCATAACCTCTGGTAATACTCAGCCAATGTAACACAACCCCTCAGAGCTCGGAGTAAGCCACTTGTACGCTTTCCTTCCACATATGAAGTAGGCGTCATCTGGAAGAACATAAGGGACAAAATGTAACAAGACCATATCACAAATTTTCCTTATAAAGAAACCGGTCCCCAGTTCTCCCATTTGTTCAGTACAAGTATCGGGCTTGATGATGTCGGCACAATATCCCTGCAACACTTTTCCAGCCCACATGGTTTTGATCCCACGTGTATACCTGTATTGGAAGTACCTCCCACTTGTGGCTATCTTACGTACAAGTTCGGAGTTGATGGGTACTTTATCAGCTCTATGTGAGAAGGTCATTGTCTGATTGTTCCATGTCACTTCCCAATTTCCTGGTTTTCGGAAATTGGACACGTTAAAGCACAACAGTGACCTATCTACGTGGTACTGGTGGAGCTTCAAGCTAGGGGGCCTAGATATATTGAATTTCTTGTCCACCGGTCCCCCCCCCCTGTAATTCGAGTACCTCATTTATTGTTAAAGGGTATGGCACTAATCTCGACTTACTCTGTCCTTGAGGTACTTCTGAGCCCACCCAGCATTCTGTTTGGTTTAAGACCGTACCCACTAGTGAGTGGTAATCACTCAAAGGATGTCCGCCAATGTCGATATTAGTGTTTGACTGACATCTCTGGATGCACCCATCTTCGACTATGTTTTCGCAGTACTTACATATGCAGTATTCATCAGACAATAACCCTTCACATTGCCTCCGAGCTCCTTGACTACCAGATCTCTTACTGATACCAGCTTTGACCAAAGTGATGGGCTAATCCTGGGGTCCTACGAATCCATCAGAACCCATTTCAGATCCTTGCTCGATGTCTCGGGGGCCCTCACAAAAACAAATTGTCCTGATCAAAAACAGAGTCACAAGAAAAAGCCGAAACACAGTCTCTTGGTGTGGATCCATTTCGACAACGGAAAAAAATAGGACGGGAGAAAAAGAAAAATGCAGTGGGGGGAGGGTGAAAAAAAGAAAAATGTTACGACAACCGTCCTTGATTTTGCTGCTCTCCACGCTCAGGTGCCGTCCAACAGTCCTGCCTCTCAGCTTTCCCGGAATAGATTCTCTAGTGAAACGAGGTTCTCTCCACCTTTCTCTTTGTCACAAGTTTTCTCCGGGTCAGCGACCTTCTTGCAGTCGGACGAGTGGACCCAAGTCTCTCTCTCTGCAACTTTCAGTGCTGTCGTGCTGGTCAACAAAACTTGATTCGGTCCTTTCCACCTGTCAATGAGGCAACCTGAGCGTAGAAAATTTCGAATCATCACATAATCCCCAGGTTCAATGTCATGACAATTACAAAAGGACATATTAACGAGCTAATGATTAATCTATTCATCTATTAACTATTTGCTGTGGTTATAAAATAATGCCGATAGAATAGAATGGGAATGTACCCTAAACCAAGGGAGATGAAGAGTTAATATGAATTATCCAATTGGGAGCCCATGGAGGGGATAAAAAGAGACCATGATAATGAGCCTATCATCCTCTGATGAAACCGCCATCTTTGTGGGCGGAGAAACGCGTCAGTTGACTTATTTTCAAGTGAACCGCAAGTGGAACGCAAAGCCGGAAGCCCGAAACCGAAAGTCGCGGCATGCGACACATACTGGCGTTCCACCCTCCCACAGCCGCCGTGGTTACACACGATCCCGTGGATACAGCTACAACCCCTCCATCCCCTGCACCAGACATCAGGACCCCGACCACTGGGAACCAGGCAGGAGGAATCAATAGGAGGATACACGGGTTCTTTACACTGCAGTAGCGCTCCTGAGACTCACACATGGGTGAAGTATTAACTACACCTTCACAACCAACAACACCTTTCCTATAAGTGGTGTATGCATACCTTTAATTCTGTGATCATTTCAATTTAAAATCAGTACTCAGCTGGTTTTTGAGCCAATGTTGTGTTCATATGTGCGCATGAAATCAAATCAGTTCAGCTGAAGGAGAACTATCCTGCTATTTCCTAATTACATAGGTGCATGCAATTAAGCTCTCTTCTTTGTGATTTAATTTCTGCACAACTAACAGTCTTCGCTTGGGACTAAAAAATCATCGTAATCCTGATTATATGTGCATGGAATCTGATCCTAATTGCTGAAGGAGAACTACCACTTTTTTAGATAGGTGTATGTGGTTAAGTGAATTCTGGAAGGAGTAATTTACTAATCAAATCATCAGTCTGTGTGGAGCCAGTAACATCATGCGGTATTAACTAAATTATTGTTTGTTGGTCTTATGGTAAATGTTATTAATTTTGTTTTATTGTGTGTATTTTAAGATTTTATATCTAATTAGCAATAAATTACTAATTTGCATCAAAACAGCAGTCGGTTATTCTATATATCTGTGCGCCTTTACTTATTTTTTCTTGGTTGCATTTGCATATTGGGTGGATCTCCAGGTCCACATTGGGAAGGCAGCCGATTATAGTTTGTCCTCTCTCTTTTCATAGAGAATAAGTACATATTAATCTAGCGCCAGACACTTTGGTTTTGTTGTTTCTCTTTCAATGTCATGACAACTACTGTTTGGTAGGTCAGGAATCGCCAGTTTCAGATTCCTTTGCTGGTTTCTCAGTTGCTGGCTCATCCTAACCAAATATTGCACAGTCATTTCATTATTGCACTGCAAATCATCCTAGGGGTCTATCATTACATGCGATTGTCGTCCAAAAAGAACTTCGAAGGGTGATAAGTTAAGCGGCGACCTGGGAGTGGTTCTGATGCTGTACAACACTAGTGGCAGTGCTTCTGGCCACAACAGTCCAGTTTCAGCCATCACTTTGCTCAGCTTGTTCTTAATAGTGCTATTCATTCTCTCCACCTTCGCACTGGCCTGTGGCCGGTACGGAGAATGCAGCTTACTATTAATACCCATCAGTTTGCACATGACCTGAAAGACTTCACCTGTAAAATGGATACCCCTATCACTTTCAATCATTTTAGGAATACCATATCTACACACAAATTCTTGCACGATTTTCTTTTCAGTGAATACGGCAGTATTTGTGGCAGCGGGGAATGCTTCTACCCAGTTTGAAAAGACATCGGTACATACTAAAACATACTTTAAATTTCTACAGGGTGGTAACTGTATGAAGTCGATTTGTATTACCTGGAAAGGTCCGTCTGTAGGAGGGATATGGGATGGCTCCGTTGGTATCGTCTTACCAATATTCTTCCTCAAGCAAGTAAGACATGTCATTGCTTTCTTGCTCGCCTGAGAAGAGAACCCTGGTGCACGACAGTAGGCTCTTACCAATTTGCACATACCTTCCTTGCCCAGATGAGTCAGTCCATGTGCCACCTCAGCTAGGCTTGGTAGATATGCCCTGGGGCCACTGGCTTACCGTGTCCATCTCTCCAAAGTCCTGAGGACTCTTGACCATATCCCTTTGCCTTCCAGATGTCTATAACGGTAGAGTGTAACATTAGTCTTGAAGGGGTGTCTAATATATCTTGTACTTCCTGTGCATGGTTCTCAGGTATATCTAAGAACACACCCTCAGGGGTACAGTATACGACACACCGCATTTTACACAACAAATCTCTGCCGAGTAGATTAGTCGGAGCCGATGCAGCCAACAGGAAAGAATGTTTGGTATGCAAGGGCCCTATCATAATCTCTGCAGGTCTACTCAAAGGGTACTGCTGCACTTTTCCCGTTACTCCCATTGCCGAAATCGTTTTACCCGTGGTCGTTACACCTGTGGTGGAGTTTAGCACTGATCTGGCCGCCCCTGTATCTACAAGAAAAGGTTTTGGTATGCCAGCTACATTGACCATGACCTCAGGTACACTTCTAAGGCCAGCAATCAATTTCACCGGCTGCAGACTACAGGTATGACCTGACCTCTTTTGTGTTTTTGGACCCTCCCACAGAGCATTGGCAGCTACAATATGTGCGGGGGATAGCTGTGGGTTTTCGGGGGCCTGCCAGTCCCTCCTCGGTGGGTACCTCCTTGTTTCCCCTCTATGCGGCTCGTACTCTCTTCTATGTGTTCCCTGATCCCGACTATGGGGGTAATTCCAAGTTGATCGCAGCAGGAATTTAGTTAGCAATTGGGCAAAACCATGTGCACTGCAGGGGAGGCAGATATAACATGTGCAGAGAGAGTTAGATTTGGGTGGGTTATTTTGTTTCTGTGCAGGGTAAATACTGGCTGCTTTATTTTTGCACTGCAATTTAGATTGCAGATTGAACACACCCCACCCAAATCTAACTCTCTCTGCACATGTTATATCTGCCTCCCCTGCAGTGCACATGGTTTTGCCCAATTGCTATCAAAAATCCTGCTGCGATCAAATTGGAATTACCCCCTATGTGTCTGGTAACGTGGTTCGTATTCTGGTCTAGGGGGTCTATATCTATTATGTGTCCCGTTATTTTTACAGTCCCTGGCAAAGTGTCCTTCTTTCCTGCAAATGAAACATGTTATTGACCGTTTCCAAACATCAGGGGTCTGGGGTTTAGGTTGGTTGGACATCCCTTCAAGAGCCTGTATACTTACCATCATCAACCTATCCCCTTGCGACTCCCTGTGCTTAATGATGTTTTGGTCATGCTCGATGGCAGACTCTCTTAGTGCAGCTACCGTGATACCTCTCCAATTTCGCAGAGAGGTTTGCACTCTGGTCCTCAATGCCTCCTTTAGTCCGTCCATTAGTACAGATACAGCTACCTCCCTTTGGTTGGCATTATCTTTTATATCCTCTATCCCAGTGTATCTAACCATTTCCTGTAGAGCTCTATGGAAATATTTGGATGCTGTTTCACTGTCCTTCTGTCATATGGAGAAAATTTTGTTCCATTTAACAACAGAGGGGAAATACAATACTAATTGTATGTTAATTTGCCTTACATTCTCCTGGCTATATTCATCAGTGAGAGGCACTTCTACATCTAGTTTGCAGTCAGTTATGAATTTTGCAATGTCAATATTAGAGGGTAGACTCGCTCTTAACACTATCCGCCAATCTTTGTTTGTTTGTGGGCTCATGGGCATTACCCAATTCTTTAATAAATTTCTGGCATCCGACTAGATCCTTTCTGGGATCAGGGAATTCTGACATAATTGACCTCAGTCCTGTTCGGGACCATGGACAATGCATTGCAATGTTCCTGATGGGGGTTACTCCCTGATTATCAGTCTTCCCATTGGGGACTGCAATCACCCTGACTGGGTTTAACTCAACCACTTAATTTCTGTTTGTCTCTATATTACAGGGAGCTATTGTCTCTGCATAATGGCCCTCATTCTGAGTTGTTCGCTCGCTAGCTACTTTTAGCAGCATTGCACACGCTAGGCCGCCGCCCTCTGAGAGTGTATCTTAGCTTAGCAGAATAGCGAACGAAAGATTAGCAGAATTGCAAATAAATAATTCTTAGCAGTTTCTGAGTAGCTCGAGACTTACTCCTACACTGCGATCAGCTCAGCCAGTTTCGTTTCTTGTTTGACGTCACAAACACGCCCTGCGTTCGGCCAGCCACTCCCCCGTTTCTCCAGACACTCCCGCGTTTTATTCTGGCACACCTGCGTTTTTCCGCACACTCCCAGAAAACGGTCAGTTTCCGCCCAGAAACACGCACTTCCTGTCAATCACACTGCGATCACTTCAACGATGAAAATTCTTTGTTTGGACGTGAGTAAATCTACTAATATTTGTTCTAAAATACTTAACGCATGCGCGCTGCGTACCATGCGCATTTTTGCCTTAATCGCTCCGTTGCGAAAATCGGCAACGAGCGAACAACTCGGAATGACGCCCAATGGACGGTTCCATACTTACCGATGGACACGACCTCACTCGTCCCTCCACTGGGGGGCACCATTACTGCCCTTACTGGTTGGGCCATGCCCACCTGAGTGTCCTGTATGGTAGCTGCTAGGGAGAGTGCTGTTATCATGCTAGGCTCGTCGTCTTCTTCACAACCTTGGGGAGAATTCAAAACATGATACAACTTGCAGGGATTAGGGTTAATACAATTATTATGCATGTTAATATTAATTTACCGATGTACCATTGGTTGTAGCTGGTTTCTCTCCATCAACATGTGGTGGTGGTGGTGTGCTCTGTAAATGTTGATTTCTTACAGGACTAAAAGCAACACTTTAAAAAGACATTCAATACAAAATGGAGCCGCTGCTGCCGCTGTAATCAATCCTTAGCCTACGTACTTTTTACCCAGTTTGCGTACAAAGCCCCATACCGTGTATGCACTTTGCGTACAAATGCCGCGATGGTCGTACAAAGTACACGCGGTGCTTACACACACAAAGACACGCCGTGAGCACTTTGCAGCTACACGTGTGACTAGATTACACTTTTATATAACACTAGCAGGGAAAAAGAGACACAACACCAATTTGTATTTCAAAGACTATGTTGGGATCTGACCCACCAACGGTTCTTTACTAGCAGGGGGTTACAAAAACAACAATACAATAAGAAAATGGCTACAGTCAATGGTACATACTGTACGTTTGGTTTCACCTGCGCTTCCCGGTCCGGTCCTCAGTCATCAAGGGTGAAGACCTTCAGAGATTGAGAGAGTGACCTGGCCTGCAGCTGGCTATTTATACATTTGTCCAAAACCTAACACAATGGAAACTGTAATCACTTTGTCCATTGGACACAGGGATGGTCATTTACAGTACAGGAGAGGTCATAGGTCGATTTAAATAGGTGGGCGATGTCTGTTTCAGGTGCAGTTGCAGATGTTCTCCTCTGGGTTCCCGCCGCATATCAAGTGTACAGTAAATACAGTTAATATTTATATTCTGCTCCTGTGCATAACTATTCTCAGGAGCGTGCGATCTTCTGCAAACTAACACCGGAATATTGCTCTTAAAATACCCTACAGTTGGATACCAAACACCACCTTATAACCTAGTTCTGTCCCCTCCTATCCTGTAAAGGTGAATCCATTTGTTCTTGTACCATTTAAACTCGCTGGTGTGGTGCAGGGAGACTATGTGTACATTGTGCACTATTTGGATTAAATATGTCATGTGTTTTTTATGGCTTTTCCATGCAATTACAAACACTACCGTAATTACTCATACCAAGTGCTAATATGCAGGACCACGGGAGCGACCATACGCAAATTGCGAATATGCACACGCATGGCAGAACAAGTATGCGCACGGAGGCCATCTGTGTGTAGTTTGTACGTGATGTGTGTACTGAAATATTTTCGACTTCGACAGCTCGCAATCACATTCCTTTCAGGTTTGGAACTTGCCGTGCGAGCCAGCTCCCTTTGCACATCTCCCTTTTGTTGCCATATATTTAAACAGTCGTTACGTCTGATCCTTTGTTTCTTAGACTTGATCAAACATATTCTATTCCTTACATTCTGCAGTACCTCTGGTTCAAAATTACCCTTCCTAGGGAATGATGCCCTATCATCAGCAGTCATACATACCCATTCATCACAAAAAGCCTCTGCGTGTGGACCATACTTCCCACACATTATCAACCGAGCGGACCCTCTTGGCCTCAGCTCTCCAGCCTGAACCCTGGCTGCCGAACGCCTCTCGCTTGTGCACTTGGCTCCCATTCTGTGCTTTTTAAACACAATCCCCAAATGAACAATACAAGCAGACGGTTAAAGTCCTCAGAGTTCTCCCACCAAGTCCTTCTCCGCTGGCCGTACCATGACTCACTCTAATAGTGACCACTGCGTACCCAGTGAGGTGCCTACCAGCTTCTGGTCTCTACCCACTAGAAGTTTTGTAGGATGAGAAATAACTTATCGTTTAACTTCCAGGAAAAAGCAGCACCTTATTTCACAAGTGTTTGGGCCGCTGCGGCCGCTACGTGTATGCGAAACACCACCTTATAACCTAGTTCTGTCCCCTCCTATCCTGTAAAGGTGAATCCCTTTGTTCTTGTACCATTTAAACATGTGTAACTCGCTGGTGTGGTGCAGGGAGACTATGTGTACATTTTGCACTATTTGGATTAAATATGTAATGTGTTTTTTATGGCTTTTCCATGCGATTACAAACACTACCGTAATTACTCATACCAAGCGCTAATATGCAGGACCACGGGAGCGACCATACGCAAATTGCGAATATGCGCACGCATGGCAGAACAAGTATGCGCACGGAGGCCATCTGTGTGTAGTTTGTACGTGATGTGTGTACTGAAATATTTTCGACTTCAACAGTCCACCCTTCGGCAGTCATCAATAACTGCCACACTTTACTACTAAACAGAAAATATTATCTACACAATATATACAAGTTTGGATGATTGAGGGAGAGTAGTAGGTGGGAAATGTGTAACCTAGTGGGATAGTAAAAAGCATGTATGTATGAATCAATGTCTGAGGGGCATGTATCATCATGCCGTATATGTTCTAAATAAGCTTCAAGGTATTGCGAAGTATACATTAAATCCTTCTCTTCCCATATTAAGGGTCTGTAAATGGGCCAACAAACACTATCGAGCTCTTTTCGGCTTCTTATTCCAACAAATGGGGTGCATATTTAGTTGATGATATATGGAGGGGGAACATATGTGAGTGCTAGTATATGTGGATATCACCTGTCGACTATGTGTGCCATTAACTGGAGGTTGCAGAGATGAAGATAAGACACATATATAAAAATACATTTACATAAACATTTTGGGTAGGGTAGACGTCTTTTCCGGTTGGATGTATCTGGGTAAGGGGGGAAACAGAGAAAAATGGTGAAAGAAACAGGCCATGAAATTCATTTGCAATCCTTATCATAACGCTGTCTCTATGGATGGATAATACCTCAAATCTGCTGCTGTAACAGCGCTCTCGCTCCTTAGACTCATCAAATTTGTGCTGTGCTTGCGCCGCGTTAGAATTTGAACACACCTGAATATCAGAGAAATAATTATGATGACTCCCAGGATACAAAGGAGAAACTTCCCCACACTCATAATGACATTTTGAGCCCACTCTCCTAACCCTGAGAACCATTTGCGTGGGTTCAACCATTAGACCCAGCTGGTCAGTTCATTATCCACAGTCGCTAAGGTAAGGTTGTGCTTCCTCATGAACTCCGACTCCAACTGTAAGATCTCGTCCATCTTCTGATCGATGATCTCCGTGGGGTCGTCAGTGTTGTTTGTAATATATGTACAACACTTCACACCATTTTGAGTTGCCAGAGTAACACAGTACCCACCTGTCACGGCTGTAAAATAATTAAGGATCATTCTGTGCTGGATCAGTTCCTTCTTGTAGGCTTGTAACTCCCTTCCCGTATACCTGAAGGTGTCATCATACATCTCGGTGATATTGTCTATCAAGTTCGCTAGTGCATGGATGTACCTATAATTTATAGTTCCTCTGGCAGTACGGGTGTTATCTATTGCGAGAAGGAACTGAATCCCGGTGGATTCATGGATCAAATCAGAGGCTGCATGCTCTGCCCTATCTATGAGGTGTCTCTTGATGATGTGTTCATAGTGGGTATGAGTATAAGGAGTCTGAGCGCTGCGGTGAACGTCTTTCATCTTATCATGGGTAATGGTCATGACCTCTGGTAGTACCCTTCCAATATAACACAATCCCTCAGAGCTCGGAGTAAGCCACTTGTACGTTTTCCTCCCACATATGAAATAGGCATCATCTGGGAGAACAAAAGGGATGAAATGTAACATCACCATGTTGCAAACTTTCCAGGTAAAGAAACCAATCCCTAGTTCTCTCATTTGCTCAGTACAAGTATCGGGCTGGATGATATGGGCACAATACCCTGACGATACCCACATGGTCTTGCTTCCACGTGTATACCTATACCGAAAATACCTCCCACTGTTGGTTATCTGGCGTACAAGTTCAGAGTCAATAGGAATCCTATCAGGTCTGTGTGAAAAAGTCATTGGTTATTCCAAGTCACTTCCCAATTTCCGGGTTTTCGGTAATTGGAGATATTGAAACACAACAGGGACCTATCTACGCTGTACTGGTGGAGCTTCAAGCTAGGGGGCCTAGAGATATTGAATTTCTTGTCCACCGGTCTCCCACCCCATAATTCGAGTACCTCATCTATTGCTAAAGGGTACGGCACTAATCCTGTCTTACTCTGCCCTTGAGGTACTTGTGAGCACACCCAACATTCCGTCTGGTTTAAGACCTTACCGACTAGTGAGTGGTAATCACTCAACGGATGTCAGTCCATGTCAATATTAATGTTGGACTTACATCTCTGGATGCACCCATCTTGAACTAGATTCTCACAAATCCTTCAAATACAATATTCATCAGACAATAACCCTTCACATTGCCTCCGAGCTCCATGACTACCAGAGCGCTTACTGATACCAGCCTTTACTCGAGTGATGTGCTGCTCATGAGATCCTACATATTCGTACTCGCTATCAGAACCCAGTCCAGATCCTTGCTCGACCTTTCTGGGACCCTCACCAAAACAAATTGTCCTGATCAAAAACAGAATTAATATTAAAACCCGAAATGCAGTCTCTTGTGTTAGATCCATTTCATTAGGGGAATGAAGGAAAATAAGGAGGAGAAAAGAAAGGAAAATGCAGGGGGGGTGAAAAAAGAAAATGGTGCGACAACCGCCTTGGTCTTGTTGCTCTCCGTGCTCAGGTGCCTTTCAACAGTCCTGCCTCTCAACTTTCCCGGAACAAACACTCTAGTGATACGAGGTTCTCTTCACCTTGCTCTTTGTCACGAGTTTTCTCCGGGTCAGCGACCTTCTTGCAGTGGGATGAGTGGACCCAAGTCTCTCTTCGGCGACCTTTAGTGCTGTCGTGCTGGTTAACAAGACTTGGTATGGTCCCTCCCACCTGTCTATGAGGCAACCTGAGCGTAAGAAATTTCGAATCATCACATAATCCCCAGGCTCAATGTCATGACAATTACTGTTCGGTAGGTCAGGAATCACCAGCTTTAGATTTCTTTGTTGATTTCTCAGCTGCCGACTCATCCTAACCAAATATTTAACAGTTATTTCATTATTGCATTTCAAATCATCCTGGGGGTCTATCATTACATGAGGTTGTCGACCAAAAAGAATTTCAAAGGGTGATAAGTTAAGCGGAGACCTGGGAGTGGTTCTGATGCTGTACAACTAGTGGCAAAGCTTCTGGCCACAGCAATCCAGTTTCAGCCATCACTTTTCTCAGCTTGTTCAATAGTGCTGTTCACTCTCTCTACCTTTGCACTCGCCTGTGGCCGGTACGGAGTATGTAGCTTGCTATTAATTCCCATCAGTTTGCACATGACCTGAAAGACTTCACCTGTAAAATGGGTACCCCTATCACTTTCAATCATTCTAGGGATACCATATCTACACACAAATTCTTGCACAATTTTCTTTGCAGTGAATGTAGCAGTATTTGTGGCAGCAGGGAACGCTTCTACCCAGTTGGAAAATACATCAATACATACTAACACATATTTAAAATTCCTACAGGGTGGTAACTGTATAAAGTCGATTTATATTACCTGAAAAGGTCCATCTGTAGGAGGGATATGGGATGGCTCTGTTGGTATTATCTTACCAATATTCTTCCTCAAGCAAGTAAAACATGTCATTGCTCTCTTACCTGCATGAGAAGAGAATCCTGGTGCACACCAGTAGGCTCTTACCAGCTTGCACATACCCTCTTTGCCCAGATGAGT
Source organism: Pseudophryne corroboree (assembly GCF_028390025.1). NCBI lineage: Eukaryota > Metazoa > Chordata > Amphibia > Anura > Myobatrachidae > Pseudophryne > Pseudophryne corroboree. The sequence goes on from NC_086445.1 coordinate 609,745,387, forward strand.
CAGACCGCGTGCCGCCTCAGCTAGACTTGGAAGATATGCTGTGGGGGCCACTGGCTTACCGTGTCCACCTGTCCAAAGTCCTGAGGACTCCTGACCGTACCCATTCGATTTCTAGACCACCTTTTCCTATAGGGAACACAAATTTTGCATTTCAATTAGCTGTTGCGTGTTGACCGTGTTAAATGTCATCAGTGATGGGATGTTCGTCTGTATGGGGGTGCTTGCTGCTGATTTAGCAGCTTCGTCTGCCCGGCTGTTACCAAGTGAAATTGGGTCTTGGTTGTAAGTGTGTGCTTTGCACTTGATAACAGCCACTCTGGTTCCTGTATTGCTGTAAAAAACTATTTGATGTGGGACGCATGCGCTACAGGTGTGCCAGCTGCCATCATGAAATTTCTGAGGCGCCACAGGGCCCCAAAATCATGCACCACTCCAAAGGCGTACCTAGAATCTGTGTTTATATTAGCTGACTTACCCTTGGCCAATTCACATGCTCTGGTTAGGGCGACCAGCTCAGCAACTTGTACTGAGTGCGGTAGGCCTAGGGGTTCAGCTTCTATGATACCTTCATCATCTACAACTGCATATCCAGTGCACAAGTCTCCCGATTCCGTCTGTCTGTGGCAACTACCGTCAGTGTAGAAGGTAAGGTCTACTCCTTCCAGTGGGTTGCCACTGATGTCAGGTCTCGCAGTGAAAGTTTGGTTCAGGTATTCCATACAATCATGCGTATCAGTATCTGCACTAAATTCTCCTTCACCATCATTCTCATCCTCCACCCTTTGTGCCTGTACAGGTATACTTGGCAAGTAAGTTGCAGGATTTAGTGAGCTGCATCTCTTAATGGTGATGTTTACAGGGGCCATCAGTGATAATTCCCAATTTGTAAACCGAGCAGATGAGACATGTCTGGTTTGGGCGGAGTTTAGTAAGGCTGATACTGCATGAGGTGTATGGATGGTCAAGTCGTGTCCGAACACTACGTCCTCGCTTTTACTTACCAGCAAAGCTATCGCTGCAACACTTCGCAAGCAAGTGGGGAGAGACCGCGCTACAGTGTCCAACTGTGCACTGTAGTAAGCTACCGGTCTGCTGGCATCACCATGTCTCTGTGTTAAGACTCCTGCCGTGCACCCAGCACTTTCAGTACCGTACAATTCGAAGGACTTCTCATAATCTGGCATACCTAATGCAGGTGATTGTGATAGACACTGTTTGAGTCTCTCAAAGGCCAGTTCAGACTCATCTGTGTGAGATATCCGTTCCGGTTTGTTCGAAGAGACCATTTCTTGCAAAGGTAAAGCCAGTATAGAGATCCCTGGAATCCAGTTTTGACAGTACCCATACATTCCAAGGAAAGTGCGGATCTGTTGCTGAGTTTGTGGCAGAGTCATGTCGCGAATTGCCTGTATTCTATCAGCGGTGAGGTGTCTAAGTCCTTGTGTCAAGCAGTGTCCCAAATAATTGACCCTGGTCCGGCACAACTGCAACTTATCCTTTGAAACCTTGTGTCCTGTATGGGAAAGATGAAATAGAAGCTGTTTCGTATCTTTCAAGGATGATTCGATTGAGTCAGAACACAACAATAAATCATCGACATACTGTATTAGCACTGATCCACTCTCAGGTTGAAAGGATTGTAAACAGTCATGTAAGGCCTGGGAGAAAATACACGGGCTGTTAATGAAACCTTGGGGAAGACGAGCCCAGGTGTACTGTACTCCCCTGTACGTAAAGGCAAAGAGGTATTGGCTGTCAGGGTGAAGAGGGACAGAAAAGAAAGCAGAACAGAGGTCAATGACAGTGAAGAATTTTGCTGTAGAGGGAATTTGCATGAGGATGACAGCTGGATTGGGCACTACGGGGAATTGGCTCTCAACTATTTTGTTTATCCCCCTTAGATCCTGCACTAGCCTGTAACCCCTCCCCCCACTCTTTTTCACAGGGAAGATGGGACTATTGGCGGTGCTGGACGTCCTGACTAGGACGCCCTGCTGCAGCAGCCGCTCTATGACGGGGTACACTCCTAATTCTACCTCTGGCTTCAGAGGATACTGAGGGATTTTTGGAGCTATCCTACCATCTTTTACTTGTACTGCTACTGGAGCTACATTCGCCATCAATCCAGTGTCCTGTCCATCTTTGGTCCAAAGGGAACCCGGTATTTGCGAGATCATTTCCTCTACCTTTGATGGACACGTGTCTTTAACAGTAGAATGCGACATTAGCGTTTGAGGGGTGTCTGGTATATCTTGCACTTCTTGAGCGTGGTTCTCAGGTATATCCAAGATGACACCCTCAGGAGTACAGTATATGACACACCGCATTTTACACAATAAGTCTCTGCCGAGTAGATTAGTCAGTGCCGATGCAGCCAACAGAAAAGAATGTTTGGTTTGCAAGGGCCCTATCGTAATCTCTGCAGGTCTACTCAAAGGGTATTGTTGCACCATTCCTGTTACTCCCATTGCCGAAATCATTTTACCCGTGGTTTTTACACCTGATGTGGAATTCAACACTGATCTGGCCGCCCATGTATCTACAAGGAAAGGTAATGGTACACCAGCTACATCAACCAAGACCTCAGGTTCACTACCAAGGCTAGCAATCAACTTCACTGGCTGCAGACTACAGGTGTGGCCCAATCCCTATTGTGTAGTGGGACCCTCCCGCAGTGCATTGGCAGCTACAATATGTGAGGGGGTAGCTGTGATTTTTCGGAGGCCTGCCAGTCCCTCCTTGGTGGATACCTCCTTGTTTCCCCTCTATGTGGCTCATAATCTCTCCTATATGGTCCCTGATCCCAATTATGTGAATTGTAGTATGGCTCGTATTCAGGTCTAGGGGGTCTGTATATGTTATGTGTCCCTTTATTCCTACAGTCCCTTGCAAAATGTCCTTCCTTATTACAATAGAAGCATACTATTGACCGTGACTTACCATCAGGGGTCTGGGGTTTTGGCTGATGGGGTTTTCCTGTAAGAGCCTGTATACTCACCGTCATCAGCTTATCCCCTTGCGACTCCCTGTGCTTACTGATGTTCCGATCGTGCTTGACAGCGGACTCGCTCAACGCAGCCACCGAGATACCTCTCCAATTAGGTAGCGAGGTTTGCACCCTTGCTCTCAGTGCCTCCTTTAACCCGTCCATTAATACAGAAACAGCTACCTCCCTGTGATGTGCATTATCCTTAATATCCTCGATCCCAGTATATCTAGCTATTTCCTGCAGTGCTCGATGGAAATACTCAGATGCCATTTCACCTTCCTTTTGTCTTATGGAGAAGATTTTATTCCATTTAACAACAGTAGGGAAATACACTCCTAATTGCAGGTGGATTTGCCGTACATTCTCCTGATTGTATTCATCAGTGAGAGGTACCTCTGCATCTAACTTACAATCCGTTATGAATTTTGGGATGTCAATATTTGAGGGTAAACACACCCGTAGCACTGTTCGCCAATCTTTATTTGTGGGCTCATGGGCGTTACCTAACTCTTTAATGAATCTCTGGCATCCGACTAGATCTTTCCTGGGATCGGGAAATTCTGACATTATTGACCTTAACTCTGCCCGGGACCAGGGACAATGCATGGCAATGTTCCTGATGGGAGTCACCCCCTGAGTGTCAGTTTTCCCATTGGGAACTACAATCACCCTGACAGGATTTAATTTAACTACATCATTTTGGCTTGACTCTATAATGTGGGGAGCTATTGTCTCTGCATAGTGTATGGTGCCGTAATTACCTGTGGACATGACCTCACTTATCCCTCCACTAGGGAGCCTTGCTACAACTCTTGGTGGTTGGGCCGTGCCCACCTGGGTGTCCTGTATGGTGGCTGCTAGAGAGAGTTCTGATATCGTGCTGGGCTCATCTTCCTGCTCACAGTCCTGAGGAAAATTTAGAACGGGATACAACTGGCAAGGGTTAAGGTTAGGGTTAACACATTTATCAATCATTTTCCTATCCTTTACCTATGCACCATTGCTTGTAGCCAATTTCTCCCCATCAATATATGGTGGTGGTGGTGGTGCGCTCGCAATTGCTTTCCCGCTAGATTTGAAACTTGCTGTGCAAGCCAGTTCCTTTTGCATCTCCCCCTCTTGCTGCCACAGGTTTAAACAATTTGTATGTCTGACCCTTTGTTTTCTGGATTTAATCAGACATACTTTAATCCTTATGTTCTGTAACACCTCTGATTCAAAGTTACCAACTTTTGGGAATGGGGCCCTATCTTCCGCAGTCATTCGTACCCACTCATTGCAAAAAGCCTCCGTGTGTGAACCATATTTTTTACACATAATAAACCTTGCTGACCCTTTCGGCCGCAATTCTGACCTTCTCGGTCCCAACTCTTCTGCCTGAACCCTAGCTACCAAACGCCCACTGCTTGTGCAATTGGATCCCATCGCGGACTTTTTGCCTATAAATGCAATCCCCAAATGCACAATACAATAGACGGTGAAAGACACCTAACGCTTTCACTCGCTCCTTCTCCGCTGACGTACCACGACTCACTCCAATAGTGAACACCGCGTACCAACTGAGGCCCTAACTGGCTTCTATTCACTGGAAGTTTTTAGGAGTAACTTACCTCTTCCAGCAAATATCCACCGCTGAAGATTTTACTGAGAGAGACCAGCGAAAACTTCCCTTTTTGACTTACACAAATCACGCTTGCGTATGCTCTACACAGCGATAATGATACCGCGATTTTACGCAAAAGCTCGTAAAAAGGGTATCAAGTTGCGCTATGTATCACACCCACAAACATGCGGTCCAATCGCACAGCGTATAGGTACTTGTTACCTATCCGCCCTACGACCACTGGAATTGAATCACAAGCTGCGAAACCTCAGCCGGAGCGTAATACAAAACCTTTAAACTTCAATTCACAATTTTTATACTTCTGCACAATGCACAATCCTATATTACGCTCCTCTACAAATCACCTCATGGTTTGCTTATTATCTCTACCTTTATTAACGTGAGTCAGCCGCCTCACGCCACCAAGTCTCCACTCACTTGGTGTACCCACGGGACCCGAATTTCCGGGATTCAAATCATCTCACTCCGCTTTCACTCACTCAAATATACCTTGTTTTTCTGTACAGAAAATGTTTACTCCCTTTAGGTCAGCAGCTTTTTTCCAGAGGTGCTTACAGTTTTTAAACTAAATTTAGAGTAACCTGCTTTTGAAATCGGATAGTTATGTGCTATTGTATTAAATGTCTACTATCCCACCTTAATTGAACGAATATCGTGTGCTTTGTACTTAGCGTCCGTATTCCTATGCAACCTTGCGTAAACACGCGACCAGCGTGCCTTTTACGCCACACGCGCTCTCCTGTACTTTGTCTGGACCACGTGTACCAAACGTGCGTCCGCAATAAAACAAATCACACAATCTCTATAAATGTGACCAATACAAACTATAATTACTCACTTAACACACCCCACACTTGTTCCGTATAACCCTTTACGACTGGGCAAGAGCTGCGTTTTGTGTTTTCTTATAATTACTCCCTTAAATACATTTATTTCAAATTTATCTATATAGCAAACAAATGTATCCGATTTCACACAGGTTTAAGAATGATTACTACCCTATGGCAACAATGTATCGGAGAGTCTGCAAACTATTGGTACGCTTTGTGTACGCTCTTGGCTCCAAAATTACACAGACTTTTAAATAGCTTTTTTCCTGTTTAACTCCGGGCTCTATCAGCACCTCTATAGACCAGACAGAGCAGACGCAGTCTAATCAGCACACAAATAGGGTTTTTAGAACATCCAACAACCAGGAAAAGGTTTAACGTAGATATCTTTCCACCCTTTGCTGATAGATAAAAGTCTGATATGACCTGCTAGCCTTTGAGTATGTGAAAAACCGGATCGAGCGCCCAATTGTAAATGTTGATTTCTTACAGGACTAAAAGCAACACTTTAAAAAGACATTCAATACACTTTAAATGGAGCCGCTGCGGCGCTGTAATCAATCCTTAGCCTACGTACTTTTTACCCAGTTTGCGTACAAAGCCCCGTACCGTGTACGCACTTTGCGTACAAACGGCACGATGGTCGTACAAAGTACACGTGGTGCATACACACACAAAGACATGCCGTGAGCACTTTGCAGCTACACGTGTGACTAGATTACACTTATATAACACTAGCAGGGAAAAAGAGACACAACACCAATTTGTATTTCAAAGACTATGTTGGGATCTGACCCACCAACGGTTCTTTACTAGCAGGGGGTTACAATAACAACAATACAATACAATAAGAAAATGGCTACAGTCAATGGTACATATGTTTGGTCTCACCTGCGCTTCCCGGTCCGGTCCTCAGTCTTCAAGGGTGATGACCTTCAGAGATTGAGAGAGTGACCTGGCCTGCAGCTGGCTATTTATACATTTGTCCAAAACCTAACACAATGGAAACTGTAATCCCTTTGTCCATTGGACACAGGGATGGTCATTTACAGTACAGGAGAGGTCATAGGTCGATTTGAATAGGTGGGCGATGTCTGTTTCAGGTGCAGTTGCAGATGTTCTCTTCTGGGTTCCCACCGCATATCGAGTGTCTAATAAATACAGTTAATATTTATATTCTGCTCCTGTGCATAACTATTCTCAGGAGCGTGCGATCTTCTGCAAACTAACACCGGAATATTGCTCTTAAAATACCCTACAGCTGGATACCAAACACCACCTTATAACCTAGTTCTGTCCCCTCCTATCCTGTAAAGGTGAATCCATTTGTTCTTGTACCATTTAAACATGTGTAACTCGCTGGTGTGGTGCAGGGAGACTATGTGTACATTGTGTACTATTTGGATTAAATATGTCATGTGTTTTTTATGGCTTTTCCATGCGATTACAAACACTACCGTAATTACTCATACCACGCACTACTACGCAGGACCACGGGAGCGACCATATGCAAATTGTGAATATGCGCACGCACGGCAGAACAAGTACGCGCACGGAGGCCATCTGTGTGTAGTTTGTACGTGATGTGTGTACTGAAATATTTTCGACTTCGACAGCTCGCAATCACATTCATTTCAGGTTTGGAACTTGCCGTGCGAGCCAGCTCCCTTTGCACATCTACCTTTTGTTGCCATATATTTAAACAGTAGTTACGTCTGATCCTTTGTTTCTTAGACTTGATCAAACATATTCTATTCCTTACATTCTGCAGTACCTCTGGTTCAAAATTACCCTTCCTAGGGAATGATGCCCTATCATCAGCAGTCATACATACCCATTCATCACAAAAAGCCTCTGCGTGTGGACCATACTTCCCACACATTATCAACCGAGCGGACCCTCTTGGCCTCAGCTCTCCAGCCTGAACCCTGGCTGCCGAACGCCTCTCGCTTGTGCACTTGGCTCCCATTGTGTGCTTTTTAAACACAATCCCCAAATGAACAATACAAGCAGACGGTGAAAGTCCTCAGAGTTCTCCCACCAAGTCCTTCTCCGCTGGCCGTACCATGACTCACTCCAATAGTGACCACTGCGTACCCAGTGAGGTGCCTACCAGCTTCTGGTCTCTACCCACTGGAAGTTTTGTAGGATGAGAAATAACTTATCATTTAACTTCTAGGAAAAATCAGCACCTTATTTCACAAGTGTTTGGGCTGCTGTGGCCGCTACGTGTATGCGAAAAACCTCTAAGAATGTATGTACGTTGCGTAGGCACGCCGACACGCTGTGAGCACAATGCAGCTGCACGTGTGGGTGAATACACTTTAAACCCCTAACAGGAATGGAATGCGACACCAATTGTATATGTTATGTTGTGGTCCAACGCAGCAACAAATATTTACTTAAAAAGGGGGTACAACAGAAATACAACAATATAAGAGAAAGCTACAACCAATGGATACATGCGTTTGTTCGCCTGCGCCACCCGGATCCGGTCCTCAGTCAGTCTAGCAAGATGACTTTCAGAGAATTAGACTGGGACTGGCCAGGAGGCTTGGCTTTTATACACTTGTCCAAAACATAGTACAAAGGAAACTGTAATCTCTTCTTTCATAGGTCAAAGGGCTGGTCATTTACAGTACATGAGGGGTCATAGGTCGGTTTGAATAGGTGGGCGATGCCTGGTCCAGGTGTACTTGCAGGTGTCCTCCACTGGGTTCCTGCCGAATATCAAGAGTACAGTAATTACAGTGTGATATTAATATTGTATTCCGGCGCATATCTATGCGCAGGAACATGCTACATTCTGCAAACTGCGATCGGAATATTGCCCTTGAAATACTGTACATCTGGATACCAAACACCACATCCTACCCTAATTCTGTCCCCTCACATCCTGTAAAGTTGAATCCCTTTGTTGCTATACCTCTGAAGCAAATGTAACTCGCTGGTGTGGTGTATGTGGGCTATGTGTAAATTATGCACTATGTGGTTTAAATATCAGATATGTCTTTGTGGCTTTTCCATGCGAATGCGTATGCTACCGTATTTACTCATACGATGCGCTAATACGCAGGGCTTCATGAGCCAATGTACGCAACGTGCGGGTATGCGCAAGCACGGCAGAACAAGCACCCGCACGGAAGCCACTCTGTGTGGTGTTTGCACGTGATGCAGGTGTGTATAATATTTTCAACTTCGACAAGGCCCATAAGGCAGGATGGATCCCTGGATTCATGTCATTTATGGCAGATTTGGCAGGAATTGTGATTCATCTGTCCAGCCAGAGTTTTTTCCAGTTTTCAACTGACCAATATTGGTGAGCAAATTCCCGCTGTAGCCTCAGATTCCTGCATTGACAAGAGTAGAACCCGCCAGCGTGGTTTTCTGCTACTGCAGCCCAACCACTTCAAGGTATAACATGCTGTGTGTTCAGAGAGCTCTTCTGCACACCACAGTTGTAACACATGGTTATTTGAGTTAGTGACGCATTCCTGTCAACTTAAAACAATTTGGCCTTTCTCCCCTGACCTCTATCATTAACAAGGCATTTTAGTCCACAGAACTACTGCATACTGGAAGGGTTTTTTTTTTTTTTTTTGCACACTATTCTCTGTAAAATCTGTAGAATGTTTAGCATGAGTTTTAGGAGAACAGCCGTTCCTGAGATATTCAAGCACCACCCCATCCAACAAAAACAATCATTCCATGGTCAAGATCACTTTGATTACATTTACTCCCTATTTTGGGGGGGTGAATCATTTTGTCGACAGTAACTAGGTTAACAGTCATTAGGTCAACCACTATTGGTCGACAGTGACTAGGTTGACAGTCATTAAGTCAACATGTGAAAGGTCAACATGGAAAAAGGTCGACAGGAGTTTAAAAAATTGGTGTTGTTTTCTTCGTAAAATAACCGGGAACCCGAATTAGTGCACCATGTCCCCTCGCTTCGCTCGCCATGCTTTGGGCAAGGTGCCTCTCTGCACTCAGCACAGGTTACTATTTCCAATTGTAGTCCACGTGGATCTATGGAAAAGTTCAAAAAATGAAGAAAAAATATTTAAAAACTCATGTCGACCTGTTCATGTGTCAACCTTTGCCATGTCGACCTAGTGACCATGTTGACCTAATGAATGTCGACCTAAGTGATGTTGACCTAAAGACTGGATACTCTATTTTGTTATTTGGCTTGAACAATAAGGGAACTTCTTGACAATGGGGTTATAGTAAAGTCCGAGTTCGGCGGCCGTGCGAGATGCCGGCTAAACTCACTTTTTTTTAAAAGGGCAATCATGTACAAGGCATGCTTAGCCTTGTACATGATTGCCCCTTTTAAAAAAAACCTCCGAGCTTGGCCGGCATCCCGTACAGCCGCCGGACTTCATTACATCCCGGCCAATGCCTTCATGCATTGAGTTTCTGCCACATGATTGGCTGATTACATATTTGCACTATTGAGCAGCTGTACAAGTGTACCTAATAAGTAACCATTCAGAGTGCAGTTTATTGTAATTATATATTATATTGAATGTCTCGAATACATGTGAATTTACAATAATATCATTGTAACTAAAAGGAAATATAGACAGGCTAGTGCCACATTTTTTCTGTGAACATTAAATTTGCAGGCAAACAGGTAGTGGCAAACATTTGCACTAAGTAGCAATATGTGACAAGCCGATTATTATAATGGCCTTGTGAGAACATCTGTCTTGCTTACACTATAAAGATAGAGCTATATATATATATATATATATTTATATATATACACATGTATGCATACATACTCCTCCCCTTGCATACCAAGACTGGACGGCTGCTGAAAGTAAAATTGACTAGAGCTTGCAAACACACTGACAACAAACCCTACATGCACAGCTAAGCAAAGCTCTCACTCTGCTAAGTTATCCTCCAGTTACAGAAATACATTTAGACATAGCTTTCATAAATTGTAATAAGTGTTGCTTCATTTCTTCAATCAAGTGGTGTGGACTCATCCTCTGGATCAATTTGGTAAGTGTGTAATTGGCTATTGACATCTGCCACACTAATTCACTGACAATTCTAAAGTTCATGTGCTATTTATTGTACTGTAAATATTCCCATAGCATATACAGTATGCTCTATACCACAGTAGTGTGCATTATCTCTCACACAGAGTCTCTAAATCTGTCTTTGACGAAGTTTTACTTCTCATCAGCCTTGTCTGTTAACAGTAGGATTATAGCACAGAGTTCTTTTCTGTACTATTAATAATGGTTCTCCTCTAGAGGGCAAGGTCATGTCACATGACCAGGACAGCTACTGTGCTTCACCTTATTTTACAAAACACTCTCTAGCAGACAGACTTATTCACACTTCTTTCTATATTGACTATGCTACATCATCGTCATTTTGCTTGCATTATAATACATAGACAATGAATGATCTATAAATTGTGTTACAGTGATTGTGTTAATAGTTAAAAAGCTAGTTTCTAGCTTTCTTTTAACCAAGTGGATCTACCAGATATAGAGGTGCTTGGGAGTGATATTATTGAATGGTCAAGAATATTCTTTATTATATTTTTTCCGATCGTGTTATATTTCCAGCCTTAGATGTTTAGGGCTGCCAGTGTTGCCTCTACTGACAGTTTTAACTCTAGTGTATTGTAAACACAAGAATGGCAATTTTTTGGGATGAGATCTCACCAATGACAGAAAAATGGGAGTACAATAAACATGTATACCATATTATTAGAGTAGTATTTGTAAATTAAATATCATAAGCTTATAATAACAAAAGTGAATATTGTGGTTCATTGCAATGAATTGTATGTTCACTATTGACTTTGAACTTTGTACAATAAGGCACAGTGTTATTACAATCTGCAAAACTTGCTCCAGTGGTCATAAATGTGAACTATACTGGCACCTATAGCTGTTTATACATAAATATATTTGTGCTTTACAAATATACAGTATTGGTATGCATGGTATTATAAATTAGGCAGGCAACTGTTTTCCAAATGCCGTCGCTACTCTAAAGTAACAATTTTAATTGACATGGCAAAGTTTGGCCTCGCTATCATCCCAAATGCATTCCAATCTTTGCAAGTCTACATTGTTCGTTTATTTTCCACTTCACAAAAGAAATGTACAGTATTTCAGAACCCACTCTGTGTTTTAACTCACATTGTAATGACACACTTCACTAGATTTGTTTACTACACAGAAAATATGTATTACTTGTTATCCAGGCACTGGTGTTGATAGAGTTAAATGTATGTGATATCGTGTTTTGGTATTGAATTTGTCTTACTTTGATTTTAAAATGATATTTACACAAGTTTATCTAACCAAGACACTATTAAATTTCACTTCTCGGGTCTTTTTCTATGAAACAAACATACTTTGGGATCCATTCACTACCACTTTTAGTATAACAAAAATACAAACTAACATGCATGCTCAAGGCCTGAGAATATCTGGAGGGGGATTTCTGAACAAGACTCAAGTTCTACCGGTTTCCTGACAAGTGTTTGCACTGGCTAGTAGCTATAGCACCGACTACACCACTCTTCTGTAAAATAACGACAGGACTAAGACATTCCACTAAATTGTTACTCTAAACCTGAGATCATAACAATCCAGAATTACTGTTGAACCTATGTTTAATGTGGTGATGTCATTAGTACTTAAATTGGTTAAATTATATATGAACAATGGGGGTAATTCCGAGTTGATCGCAGCAGGAACTTTGTTAGCAGTTGAGCAAAACCATGGCCCTCATTCCGAGTTGATCGGTCGCAAGGCGAATTTAGCAGAGTTACACACGCTAAGCCGCCGCCTACTGGGAGTGAATCTTAGCTTCTTAAAATTGCGACCGATGTATTCGCAATATTGCGATTACTAACTACTTAGCAGTTTCAGAGTAGCTCCAGACTTACTCTGCCTGTGCGATCATTTCAGTGCTTGTCGTTCCTGGTTGACGTCACAAACACACCCAGCGTTCGCCCAGGCACTCCCACCGTTTCCCCGGCCACTCCTGCGTTTTTTCCGGAAACGGTAGCGTTTTCAGCCACACGCCCCTGAAACGCCGTGTTTCCGCCCAGTAACACCCATTTCCTGTCAATCACATTACGATCGCCGGAGCGAAGAAAAAGCCGTGAGTAAAATTACTTTCATCATAGTAAAGTTACTTGGCGCAGTCGCAGTGCGAACATTGCGCATGCGTACTAAGCGGATTTTCACTGCGATGCGATGAAAAATACCGAGCGAACAACTCGGAATGAGGGCCCATGTGCACTGCAGGGGAGGCAGATATAACATGTGCAGAGAGAGTTAGATTTGGGTGTGGTGTGTTCAATCTGCAATCTAAATTGCAGTGTAAAAATAAAGCAGCCAGTATTTACCCTGCACAGAAACAAAATAACCCACCCAAATCTAACTCTCTCTGCACATGTTATATCTGCCTCCCCTGCAGTGCACATGGTTTTGCCCAACTGCTAACAAAATTCCTGCTGCGATCAACTCAGAATTACCCCCAATATACATACAATATTAAGTAATTTGGTACACAGGTACATTCATCTGTTTCCTCTAAATGTTTACCTTAAAACAAAGAGCACATGCATAGTTGAGGGACGACTTTTGTAGCTCATACACTTGTGAGATATGGCATACAATCCTACGATTTCAACCGCATCTGTGAGAGAAATCGAAGGATTGTATGCACATTTAAGGTACCATGCGACGCGATGCGTGGGCACGCTGCTCGAATATCGCGTCTCATGATAGTATGTGCTGCACTTAATATTTATCGCATTGCAGTGCAATCGCATGTGTTTTAAAAACACATGCGATATATCGCACTGCGATGCGCGATGGGCCCCCGCCGGGAGTGGCCAGAGGCCGCTCCCACTGGGCGGTGACATGCCCATCACGTGATTACCATGCGATCTATCGCATGATCGCATGGTAATCACTTTGGCAGTTCAGGCTTGATTTCATCGCACCTGAACTGCCGGTGCGATGCCCCACGATGTCGCATCGCACAAGTGTATGGGCACCATAAATGTGACCATCCACTACTCAGACTTGTCTGAACTGCAGATCGCATCAGATTTCTCTTGAACTCTCCCGGGAGCATCCCATGAATCGGATCGGACCCTGGCTTTAATTTTCACTACATTCACTTCAGATATATCTGATGCGATCTATCATGTGCCAGGTCTATCTGATGCACACATGCTACATGTGATTGATCTGATGATGCTGCTGCTGCCTCCGCCGCATTCTGTGGTGGGTGGGAGTGGCCAGGGAGATGCCAGTCAAGTGACACTTCAGATGAATCTGATCAGATACATCTGAAGTAAAAAAAACACTCCGATGCTGATTTCTTCAGATTCAGATAAATAGTTGGGGCAGCCCAAAAAATCTGTAGTTCAGACATATCTGACATGGGACTGCATATAGAATCGGAAGAGCCATCCAATGTGACACTTTTCTTCAGATTTTTCGGTCAGATGCGTTGAAATCTGAAGAAAAGTGCCCAAATCGGACTAGTGGATGGGGGCCTTTAGGGGTTGATGTTGCAAGCAGTGAAAAGAGTGGAGAAGTGGACCAATGGAGTAGTTGTCCCTAGCAACCAATCAGCTTTGAGATAGCATTTTACATAATGTACTTGATAAATGCTAAGTAAATGTGGGCTGGTTACATCTCCAGTCTTTTCACTGTTTAATACATCAGCCTCTTATACTCTAGATATAATTGATTCCTAAAAGATAAGAGTTTCCAGGGGATAGAGATGAGGGAAAAAATGGACTATTCAGGTAATAAAAAAACTAAAAATCTAACTGATCTTTACCTCTATTGTATTTAAAACCATTAGCGCATCCTTGCTCTCTCCATTTCAAATTTAATTTATTTTTATTTTTAATATAATGACATAGATGAAAACCACAGGATAGATGTAGACTACCTTCCAGTATTTATCATTGATCCCAAACAGAACATGCATGGTCATTTTACAAGAGCACACTGGGAAACAGAACGGATCAAAACAATAGGAGGGGTGTGCAATAATTTTCCTTATGTGCAGTACATGCACTATATGGATAAAAGTTTTCAGATGCCTGACTATTACTCCAACAGGGAATGTAATATATTGTATTCAAATACATATACTTTAATATGGAGTTGGTCCCCCTTTTGCAGCTATAACAGCTTCCAATCTTCTTAGAAGGCTTTCCACAAGATTTTGGTGTGTTTCTGTGGGAATTTTTTGCCCATTCATTATGTAGAGCATTTATGAGGTCAGGCACTGATGTTGGACAAGTAGGCCTGGCTCGCAATCTCCGTTCCAGTTCATCCCAAAGGTGCTCACTGGGGTTGATGTCAGGGCTCTGGGCAGGCCAGTCAGGTTCATGACACCAAACTCATCAAACCACTATTGCTTTGTGCACTGGGGAACAGTCATGTCGGAATAGAAAAGGGCCTTCCCCAAACTGTTGCCACAAAGTTGGAAGCATAGCATTGTCCAAAATGTATTGGCATGCTGAAGCATTAAGAATGCCCTTCACTGGAGATAAGGGGCCTAGCCCAAACCCTGAAGAACAGCCCCATAGTATTAACTCTCCTCCACCAAACTTCACAGTTGGCATAATGCAGTCAGGCAGGTAATGTTCACTCAGCATCCGCCAAACCCAGACTCATCCATCTGACTGTCAGAGAAGTGTGATTCATCACTCCATATAACACGTTTTCACTGATGAACAGTCCAGTGTCAGTGTGCTTTACACCACTCCATCCGACCACTCCATATAACTTGGTGATGTGAGGCTTGCATGCAGCTGCTCGGCCATGGAAACCCATTCCATTAAACTCCCACCACAGTTTTTGTGCTTACATTAATGCCAGTGGAAGTTTGGAACTCTTCAGCTATGGAATCAGCAGAGCGATGGCAACTTTTACGCAATATGCGCCTTAACATTCGTTGACCCTGCTCTGTGATTTTACGTGGTCTTGTGTTTTGTGGATGAGTTGTTGTTGTTCCTAAACGCTTCCACTTTCTAATAACATCACTTACAGTTGACAGTGGAATATCCAGCAGGGATGTAACTTCATGAGCCGTCTTATTGCAAATCTGGCATCCTATCACAATACCACGCTTGAAGTCACTGGGCTCTCAGAATTACGTATTTAGTATCACAAAAGGTTGCCAATGGAGACTGCATGGCTAGGTGCTTAATTTTATACACCTATGGTCTGATTGAATCACCTGAATTCAATAATTAACAGGTGATCACTGATCGAAGAGATTTCATCCAAAAATGATCTACCCACATCCTCATGTTCAGGGCACGAAAATAAAAATCATCCTTAATAAGCCATTCGGCTTCCAAACAAGGAACAAGTTGAAGTAAAACCCCTGCTTCCGTTCCAGTGAAGGTACTGGAGCAATGACCCCTTTCAAAAACAATTGATAGCATGATTCAGTGCCACCATTTTCTCTGCATACCGGGGAAGAGTGGTGGCAAAAGAATGCATGGTGGTGGACCCCTGAGGTCAATGATGTAATCTCTGGAAATAATGCTCTGCGCCCAGGTGTCTGAAGATGACTCCACCCAATGCTCTTTGAGCCAGAGCAACCTCTGACTGGTGTCAGATGGCACCAGCAAATCTGCCCTTTGATGTCAAACCCCTTCTGGTGAAGAAGCAGCCCCTGGCCAACTGACCTCTAGTAGATGCTCCACCATGGAAGTAGAAAATTAAAAGATCAGAAACATAGATACCGCTGTTTAGGGGCAGCCGCAGGAAGAAAGGTGCTTTTTCCACATGTAGCCTAGGTCATAATGGCGTCCTGTTCTGGTCCAAAAAGAACGCCCCCACCAAACAGAAGAGCTTCCAAGGAATGTTTTTATTCCAAATCTGCAGTCTAGGTGCAGAGCCAAATAGCCCTTCAGGCCGAGACAGCCGTATCTGAAACTTTGGAAGCCACCTTGAAATGCCATCTCGTATGGCCTCACACACATATTCAGCTGCTCCTGTAAACTGTTCTGGGACAGCAATCGGGAACTTCAGCAGAAGCACACTGTGCACCACTTTGAGAATTTGGCTGCCTATAACTTTACAGAAGCCAGAGGTTCCTTGTCATATGACTATACCCAACACAACAAGGACCATCTAAAACAGCTGGAATTTCACAGCACACATGCCGGAGCACTGATCCACAAACTGGGAAGTGCTAATCCCACAGAATACACCCCAAGAAAACACAGCACTGTCAACATGCATGCCATGTTCTGAGAAGGAAAACTCAGACATAAGGTGCCCAACAAGTGTGCTAGCATCACTGTATGACCTATACTGCTGGGCATTTTTTTTAAATCGTTAGTCATGTAATTTTAATGTATATTTACTGAGTGCATTTAAGTTATTGTGCATATTTTCACATGTATTTTTAATAATAATGATAATAAATTTATTCATACAGCGCTCTTTCTCCAACAGGACTCAAGGCGCTTTACAGACATCAAAAACAATGCACATAATACAGAAGATTTAAGAAATACAGCGATAGACAAGCTGTACAGACATAACAAAAGAAAACCTAGAGTGCACAGTAAGCATAATGCAGGCTTGGTGTAGGCATTTATATTGTGTGTTACAAACTGACTATAGGATACATATAGGAACTTTATACCCTTGGCAGCATTTCCTACCTAAACCCAACCTCTATAGCTAACACATAACCCTTAGGAGTAGTGCAATTTGTCGTTTACTTTAGATAAATACTAATAGGTGTAGCTATTAAATAACAATACTGTACTTCTAAAAAAAAAAAAAACCTTACTGTGTAAGTTAAAAGGGAGTTGGGGAACATTAGGGGTAATTCAGACCTGATCGCTCGCTAGTAGTTTTTTGCAGCGCTCCGATCAGATAGTCGCCGCCTACAGGGGAGTGTGTTTTAGCTGTGCAAGTGTGCGATCGCATGTGCAGCCGAGCAGTACAAATAAACTTTGTGCAGTTTCTGAGTTGCCCAGGACTTACTCAGCTGCTGCGATCACTTCAGCCTGTCCGGAAACCGGAATTGACGTCAGAAACCCGCCCTGCAAACGCTTGGACACACCTGCGTTTTTCCAACCACTCCTAGAAAACGGTCAGTTGCCATCCACAAACGGCTTCTACCTGTCAATCTCCCTGCGATCAGCTGTGCGAATGGACTCTTCGTAAAAAAGCCATCACACAGCAACAATCCGCTTTGTACTCATGTGACACGCCTGCGCATTGCGGTGCATATGCATGCGCAGTTCTGACCTGATCACAGCGCTGCAAAAAATGCTAGCGAGCGATCAGGTCTGAATTACCCCCATTGACCTAAGTCTATCCCAAAATAGTTTTGCAAGTTTCACCCCTCGCACACAGATAGTTTGCTGTCTCATAGCAGTCAAAGAAGTTATGTTTTACCCTTGCATCATATAAATGCTTGGTTCAAAACTAGAGTAACGTCTTAACTTAAAATATTTAGTTAAAATGAACAAAACACCCACAGACTCTTTCCCCATGCTAACCTAGGCTTAAGGGGCAGATTGTATGTCACGTGCTCCTGTGTTTGAGATATACTGACAGTAATGAAGACGTCAAAAACGATGAATGTCCCTGCAGGCCTTACACATCAAAAACAAACAAAAATGTGGAAAAAATTGTGAAAATTGTTTTGCATCAAGCTCTTAACATGATAAAAGTTTGTGCTAAGATGGTTCCAAGGCTACTCACTGCCGGAAGCAATTTGGAACAAATTCAAGCGGATTTGCATTTTTTAAATAAAGTTATTACGTGTGATGGAACGATGGAACATGGATATTCCAGTAAGAGCCTGAGACAAAATGACAGTCCATGAACTGGAAAATACTATCACCACCAAGAATGAAGAAAGCACGTCAAACCAAATCCAAATTCAAAGCCATGTTAATTGTTCTTATGTAAAGAAGAAAACAATGGAGCTGCTGAGACAGCTGACAGATAATGAGCTACAGCACAGCTGTGAACAATGGAAAATAAGAATGCAGTGGTGTGTGGATGCAGAATGTGATGACATATAATGGAAATTTACTTAGTATAATTTATGTTTAATTATATTATCAGTCTGATTATGTAATAGCCACACATCGTGTATGTGTGTGTATGTATGTATATATATATATATATATATATATATATATATATATACCTTGTCTTGCGTTAGCAAATACCTAAGCTGCACCTCAGTAGAGACCCCTGTTAGTGGGGGTTCCAAAATGGGAAATGGATAAGCAACATCTGAGGGCGCTAACAGGGACAGGTATGTTTTACCACCTGATGCATATGAACTGCATCTAATGTTCAACAATAAATAGTGGTTATTTTAATTTTAAAAAGGTTTACCCAGACTTCCGGCCATGCCACCAACAATGATGGAAGCTGCCTAACCCAGCTCCTCACAAGCTGCAGCGGGAACTCTGTTTTAACCCCCTCTGATGGCGATTTTGGCCGGACCAGCAATATCAAAGGTCAGAGGAACACCTCCCCGGTGTATGGAGAGGTATTTCCCCACTCTCATGCCATCCAGACAGCAGCACCAGTGCCAGGAACAAAAATGCCTATCCAAAATGGTGGGCGTGGCTCCCGCTATTGCGGCTCCTGTGCCTGCCACTCCTGCTGCTGTCTCCTCACAGCCTGGATCCCCTGCAGCCCTCCCAGAAATGCTCCATGCCTCTCCTGTCCCTCAGCCTGTGGATGGCATGCCTATAGCTTTAGCTGCATATGGAGACATTGTGAAAGCTATAAGAGAGACTATGGCTCCCCTAATGCAAGAACAGGCAGACTCAGACTCTATCAAGCAGGCACTAATGGAAGCTAATAATAACATTGTGCAACTCACTAAGAGGGTCCAAATCACCGAAAATCGGCTTGGTGATACCTTCCACGATGTAACTGTGCTCAAGCAGAAGTATGATTCTTTGTACAAACAGCATGTGCAAGTGCTCAGTAAAGTGGATGACATGGAAAATTGTTCACGTCGGAACAATCTGAGACTAGTGCATTGGTTCCCAAACTGTGTGCCGTGGCTCCCTGGGGTGCCTCGGGACACTTGCAGGGGTGCCTTGGATTGGTGGTTCAGGGCCAATTCAAATTATTTATGGTCAATTAATAGGAAAAACTAGTGCTAGTAGCTGTCAGTCATAAAATATGGGGACAAACAGAAGCAAATCTTGTCCCTCACCACACAACTGAGCCTAAGAATGACATATAAACACAATTTACTTAATTTAATATTTCTTTCTAAATAAGAAATTTTTGCCCTAGGGGTGCCGTGAAAAAAATTCTGATACTCTAGGGTGCCAAGATTCAAAAAAGTTTGGAAACCACTGGACTAGTGGGTCTTCCTGAGTCACTTAAAAGTGATTCTCTGACTGACTTTATTACCTCATCTTTGTCTGATTTACTGGATGTGAGTGATTCCTGTGCAGATATGGTCATCGAGAGAGCACACCGCATCGGGCCTCCCAGGAATGGTAAAGATTCTAGACCCAGAGTGACTATTTTCCGATGTTTACATTTCCTTCACTGCAAGGTGCTCTGGCAGGCATCCAGATGCAATCGGTCTTTTACCTGGGAAGGCCACAAGTTGTTCCTGTTTCAGGATTATTCGACCGAAGTCACTCATGCCCGGATAGCTTTTTCTGGTCTTTGCTCAGAACTGTTTAAAAATAACAGACGTTTTGCCCTTTGCATTTTTCGACAAGTTTCTCCTTCTTGGATTTTCTTTTCCCATATACAGTTTGCTTATCTTCTGCCACTTTGATTTGTACAGTATTGATATCATATGAATGTATTATAATACTTGAGTGGCATTTTTGTGTGGTTTTCTTTTTTTGTTGTGTACCCTCTGTTGCAGGGGTACCCCTGGTTATTATTATCTACTATTGTTATTTAAATTATTGAATTTCTTTTCTCTTTCTTATATACAAAAAAAAAGTTGTTTTGGTGCTGGTCCTACTATTGGTAGTATGTAGCTTCACCTTACAACTTTTTCCATAATGTACTTGTTTGTATTGAAGTGGTTTGAAGAGTGGGATTTCTATTTTTTTTCCTGCTCCGGCTCCTTGTAGCCCACACCTCCTCCCCTCTCCCTTCTCCCTATCCAATCTCTGTTTGCTCGGATTCCTTGCGTGGTGTCTTTGTGTACCGCCTGAGGACTCTTAAGTGTATTTTCCCAGAAGTCTGCTGTCTGCCTGTTGGCTGCAGGGAAATTAATTCTCTGCATTGATTATTTCTGTGTTTTGTTTGTTTTTATTTTTCTATGTCTTGCTTCAAGTTTGTCTTTATTTTACCCTTCCTCTCCCTTCAAGCAAAAGTACTGATATGTCCTATTGCGTTGGTTCATCTTCTCATTGCTTTTCCAAGTATGGTATCAAACTGCACAATTTTCTATTTTTCTTATGGATTAATTCTGCTGTTTTTTTTTTCATTATGTCCCTGTTTTACTTTAAAAGCCAGCTCTCTATTTTGGTTAATGCATTGATATGGCCCCCCTAAAGATCTGTTCGTGGAATGTGGGAGGGATAAACTCCCCCATTAAACGCATGAGAATCCTTTCCTATGTGAGGAAACTGGGTGTGGATGTAGTGTTTCTGCAGGAAACTCACCTCTTCTCCCCAAAAATCGTAAAGCTTAACACTATGGGTTATTCTATACTTTCCTTTGCTGCCTTTACTTCTAAAAAGCGTGGGGTGGTTATTTTGATTAAGAGACAACTAGCCCCTATACTTCATACCACTATAGCCAACCCTATGGGCCGATATGTAATTTCAGAAGTGTCTATACAGACAGATAGGTTTGTAATATGTAATATTTACGCACCTAATGTATACTCAAAGAAATTTTTTCAAACCATTCTAGCCAAACTTAGGGGGATATCCAATTAGCCCCGTTTTTTCCCCGGGGCTAATTGTCCCACCGGAGGCTATCTAATTAGCCCCGATAAGCCGCGGCACGCGCCGGCTTATCGGGGATTTTGTTTCACCTGCCTCCAGCAGGCAAAGCAGAATTCCCGGAAACAGCCCCGTTTTCGTCCGAAAACGGGGCTGTTTCACCCGAAAACACACAGGTTTCTCTGAACCTGTGTGTTTTCGGGAGAATTTTTTTTTTTTTCCGATGTTTTAACGGGGATAATTGGATATCCCCCTGACTGTATTTCGTGATTCTTCTTTATTGGTAGCCACGGATTTTATGGATCGCCAGCACCCTCCCATTATGCTTTGTAAACCTCCTGTTTTAGGCATTCCCGAAATGGCCTCTGATTTATGCCTCATTGATGTGTGGAGGTCTTTTCACCCACGTATTGATTATATCTTGCTGTCTGATACACTTGTTTCTAGGGTTGACGCCTCCAATATTGAGCCTATTAGCTTATCCGACCACGCACTTGTATGGTTTACAATCACTCCAGTTGTTGATAGTGGATCCTATAAGCCTTGGTAGTTTTCATCCTTCTTAGCCAACTCTGTAAAATTCAGGAACATGCTTGAAGGAAAATGGCTGGATTATGCTCATAGTAATGCTGTTCATATCCAAGACCTGCCCTGTTTTGGCAAGTCGTGAAGTCTGTTCTTCGTGGGGAAATTATGGCCTATACGGCTCAACATAGGAAGGATTGTGAAAGTCTCTATATCCAAGCACAAACTAAGCTCACATCCTCGTTTCAAGTGTATAAGACCCGGCCCTCCCCTTCTACTCGCTCAGTATATTTGAAAGACCAGGTTTATTTTGAGGGGGTTATGGATCAATTAGCCTCCAGGCATACCTTTCGTAAACATTGCCATTACTATAAACATGGAAATAAAACAGGCAAGTTACTTTCTAATTTATTATGCAATCACACTGCTCCAGCTTCCAGTTTGACTCTTCGAAATCCTTCCTTCTGGTAATATAAAACATAAACGTCAAGATATAGTTAACCTTTTCAGGGATTTTTATGAAGACCTTTATTCTCACCCCACTATCGATCTGACCCAAAAATCAGCCTTTTGGAATAATGCAGATACTCTGATTTCTTCTGCCCATGCTGATATGCTAATAGCCCCTATTAAAGTTGAAGAGGTGGAAGCTGCCATAAAACACCTGAAACCAATGAAAGCACCTGGCCCTGATGGGTATTCTGGGGAGTTTTTCAAAATGCTAAACAGTAAAATCACTGCCCCTCTCACTGCTTTTTTTAATACTATCCTCTCTGATTATGTTGTCCCCCTTCATTTTAATTCTGCGATAATCAAGGTACTTCCTAAACCAGGACGTGACCCTGAAATACCGTCCTCATATCGCCCAATATCTTTATTAGATGTTGATTATAAACTATAAATGAAAGTTATGGCTGAACGACTGAAATTGATTTTGCCTTCTGTTATTGCTCCCTACCAAATCGGTTTTATCTGGGGTAGACACTCCACTGTTAACATACGTAAGGTGATCGCGGTGCTACAGTCAGCCGCCTTCTCTGCGAACCCTTCCCATCAGGCTATTATTTCTATGGACGCAGAGAAGGTGTTTGACCTAGTTACCTGGGATAATTTTTTTCACACTATTACGAGGTTTGGATTCCCGGGGAATTTTATCTCTTTGCTGAAATCTCTTTACTCCTCCCCCCTTACCCAGGTGTCCAGCAATGGCTATCTTTCTTCTCCTTTCCAGATTTATCAAGGCACTCAGCAGGGATGTCCTATGTCCCCATTATTGTTTGCAATTGCGTTGGAACCGCTTGCTATAGTCTGACAGCTTTAAAGGGATTACCTTGGGTCATTCTGATTTAAAATCAGGGCCGGCTCCAGGCGTGTTCTAATAGAGCGGACGAGCAGAGCGCCACCCTTAATGGGCGCCGCACGCTGGCACCGCCATATTGGAGCCTGGTCCTGTGTCTGTGTGTGGCTCCAGCAGCATCCGTCCCTGGTCCGCCTCCGAGTCCCACTCCCAGCCAGCAGTCACTGGCTGACTCTGTGCTGTGGGCGGTACTATGCAAAACTACTCAGTGCGCGCTGTGCAGCGTCAGACGCTGGCACCGCACAGCGCGCACTGAGGTGGTTTAGTTGAGTGCGCTCACCCACTGGAAACTGAGGGAAAGGAGAACGCTGTGCTCTCCTCCCCGTCCTCACACACAGCAGGAGCAGCTGCCTCCCCGCCCAAGAAGACCATCGGCAGCAGCAGCGCAGTGAGCAGCACTTGGGGGGGGGGGGGGGCACTGTGTGGGGACATGTGTATCTGGGTCTGGGGGCATATCTGGCACTGTGGGGCATGTGTATCTGGCACTGGGGGCATATCTGGCACTGTGGGGCATGTGTATCTGGCACTGGGGGGTATATCTGGCACTGTGGGGCATGTGTATCTGGCACTGGGGGCATATCTGCATATCTGGCACTGGGGGGAATATCTGACACTGTGGGGCATGTGTATCTGGCACTGTGGGGCATGTGTATCTGGCACTGGGGACATATCTGGCACTGTGGGGCAGGTGTATCTGGCTTTGGGGGCATATCTGGCACTGTGGGGCAAGTGTATCTGGCACTGGGGGCATATCTGGCGCTGTGGGGCATGTGTATCTGGCACTGGGGGCATATCTAGCACTGTGGGCATGTGTATCTGGCACTGTGGGGCATGTGTATCTGGCACTGTGGGGCATGTGTATCTGGCACTGTGGGAATATCTGGCACTGGGGGGCATATCTGACACTGGGGCATGTGTATCTGACACTGGGGACATATCTGGCACTGTGGGGCATGTGTACCGGGCCTGCTACGGGGCATATCATGTATAGCTGGCACTGCTTGGGGGCATATCAGGTGTAGCTAGCACTGCTGGTGGGCATATCATGTGTACCTGGCACTGCTGCAGGGCATGTCATGTGTACCTGGCACTGCTGCGGGTCATGTCATGTGTAGCTGGCACTGCTGCGGGGCATGTGATGTGTAGCTGGCATTGCTGAGGGGCATGTCATGTGTAGCTGCATGTCATGTGTAGCTGGCACTGCTGCGGGGCATGTCATGTGTAGCTGGCACTGCTGGGGGGCATGTCATGTGTAGCTGGCACTGCTGCAGGGTATGTCATGTCTATCTGGCACTGCACTACTGTAGACATTATGTGTATCTGCCACTATACTGGAGACATGTGTATCTGGCACTATACTGGAGTCATTGGTGGTCATTTCGAGTTGATCGCTAGCTGCTGTTGTTCGCTGTGCAGCGCTTGGCACTTCTGCGTATGCGGCGCAATGCGCACGCGCCACGTACTTTCACAAAAGCCGATGCAGTTTTACACAAGATCTAGCTACGCTTTTCACTCGCACTGCTGGCCGCAGAGTGATTGACAGGAAGTGGGTGTTTCTGGGAGGTAACTGACCGTTTTCGGGGAGTGTGTGTAAAAACGCAGGTGTGACAGATACAAATGCAGGCGTGCCTGGGGAAACGCAGGCGTGGCTGGCCGAACGCAGGGCGTGTTCGTGACGTCAAAACAGGAACTAAATAGTCTGAAGTGATCGCAAGGTAGGTCTGGAGCTGCTCAGAAACTACACAATTTTTTTTCCAGCAGCGCTGCGATCCTTTCGTTCGCACTTCTGCTAAGATACACTCCCAGAGGGTGGCGGCTTAGCATTTGCACGGCTGCTAAAAGCAGCTAGCGAGCGAACAACTCGGAATGAGGGCCATTGTGTGTAAGAGAAAAGGATTTACCGGTAGGTATTAAAATCCTATTTTCTCCTACGTCCTAGAGGATGCTGGGGACTCCAAAAGGACCATGGGGTTTATACCAAAGCTCCAGACCGGGCGGGAGAGTGCGGATGACTCTGCAGCACCGATTGAGCAAACATGAGGTCCTCATCAGCTAGGGGCTAGAATTTTGCAAAAGTGTTTGGACCCGACCAAGTAGCTGCTCGACAAAGTTGTAACGCCGAGACACCCCGGGCAGCTGCCCAAGACGAGCCCACCCTCCTAGTGGAATGGGCCTTCACTGATTTCGGTAACGGCAATCCAGCCGTAGTATGAGCAAACTGAATCGTATTACAGATCCAGCGTGCAATAGTCTGCTTAGAAGCAGGAGCTCCAACCTTGTTGGAAGCATACAGGACAAACAGCGCCTCTGTTTTCCTAATACGAGCCGTTCTGGCTACATACATTTTCAAAGCCCTGACCACATCGAGAGACTTTGACTCAGCCAAGGCTTCAGTAGCCACAGGTACCACAATAGGTTGGTTCATGTGAAACGAAGAAACCACCTTTGGGAGAAATTGTTGACGAGTCCTCAACTCCGCTCTATCTACATGGAAAACCAAGTAGGGGCTTTTGTGAGACAAAGCCGCCAACTCTGACACCCGCCTTGCGGACGCCAAGGCCAATAGCATGACCACTTTCCAAGTGAGAAATTTCAACTCAACCTTTTGTAAAGGTTCAAACCAATGCAATGTAAGGAACTGTAACACCACGTTAAGGTCTCATGGTGCCACTGGGGGCACAGATGGAGGCTGGATGTGCAGCACGCCCTTCACGAACGTCTGTACTTCTGGAAGCTAGGCCAATTCCTTTTGAAAGAAAATAGATAAGGCCGAGATCTGCACTTTAAGGGAGCCTAACTTAAGGCCCGCATCCACACCAGCTTGCAAAAAATGGAGAAAACGACCCAGCTGAAATTCTTCCGTAGGCGCCTTCTTGGATTCGCACCAAGACACATATTTTCTCCAAATACGGTGGTAATGCTTCGCCGTTACCTCCTTTCTAGCTTTCAGTAGAGTGGGATGACCTCTCCGGGAATACCCTTTCGAGCTAGGATTTGGCGTTCAACCACCATGCCGTCAAACGCAACCGCGGTAAGTCTTGGAACACGCACAGCCCCTGCTGTAATAGATACTCTCTTAGAGGAAGAGGCCAGGGATCTCCTATGAGTAATTCCTGAAGATCCGGATACCAGGCGCTCCGTGGCCAATCTTGAACAACAAGTATCGCCTGAACCCTTGTTCTTCTTATGATCCTTATCACCTTTGGGATGAGAGGAAGTGGAGGGAACACATAGACCGACTGAAACACCCACGGTGTCACTAGAGCGTCCACAGCTACTGCCTGAGGGTCCCTCGACCTGGAACAATACGTCTGAAGCTTCTTGTTGAGGCAAGACGCCATCATGTCTATTTGAGGAATTCCCCAATGACCTGTCACTTCTGCAAAGACCTCTTGATGAAGACCCCACTCTCCTGGATGGAGATTGTGTCTGCTGAGAAGGTCTGCTTCCCAGTTGTCCATGCCTGGAATGAAGACCGCTGACAGAGCGCTTGCATGTTTTTCCGCCCAGCGAAGAATCTTTGTGGCCTCCGCCATCGCCGCTCTGCTCCTTGTTCCGCCTTGGCGGTTTATGTGCGCCACCGCTGTTATGTTGTCCAACTGAATCAGGACGGGTAGGCCGCGCAGCAGATGTGTGACTGCTCCCCAACCTCGGAGACTTGCATCCGTGGTCACCAAGATCCAATCTTGGATCCCGAACCTGCGACCCTCTACAAGGTGAGAAAGTTGGAGCCACCACAGGAGAGAAATCCTGGCCCTGGGGGACAGGCTTATCTTCCGATGCATGTGTAGATGGGACCCGGACCACTTGTTCAACAGGTCCCACTAAAAAGTTCTTGCATGGAACCTGCCAAACGGAATGGCCTCGTAGGCCGCCACCATTTTCCCCAGCACTCGAGTGCATTGATGAATCGACACTCTTGCCGGTTTCAGAAGCTGCTTGACCATGTTCTGGAGTTCCAGAGCTTTTTCCAACAGGAGAAAAATTCTCTGTAGTTCCGTGTACAGAATCATGCCCAAAAACGACAGCCGTGTTGTCGGAATCAACTGCGACTTTGGCAAATTTAGGAGCCAGCCATGTTGTTTCAGAACTGTCAGGGAGAGCGCAATGTTTTTTAGCAACTTCTCCTGTGATCTCGCCTTTATCAGGAGATCGTACAAGTACGGGATAATTGTGACCCCTTGCTTGCGCAGGAGTACCATCATTTCCGTCATTACCTTGGTGAAAATCCTTGGGGCCATGGAAAGACCAAACGGCAACGTCTGAAATTGGTAGTGACAATCCTGAACAGCGAACCTCAGGTACGCCTGATGTGGAGGATATATGGGGACATGTAGGTAAGCATCCTTTATGTCGACTGACACCATAACCCCCCCCCCCCTTCCAGACTGAAGATCACTGCTTGGAGAGATTCCATCTTGAATTTGAATCTTTTTAAATACAGATTGAGGGATTTTAAGTTCAGAATCGGTCTGACCGAGCCATCCGGTTTCTAGACAGGGTTGAATAAAACCCTTCCCCCCGCTGTAACGGGGGTACCGCGACAATGACTTGCTGCCGACACAGCTTTTGTATTGCCGCACACACTACCTCTCTTTCTGGAAGAGAAGCTGGCAAGGCCGATTTTAAAAATCGGTGCGGAGGCACATCTTGAAACTCCAGTTTGTATCCTTGGGTCACAATTTCCAGCACCCAAGGATCCAGGCCCGAGTGAACCGAGACCTGACTGAAGAGCTGAAGACGCGCCCCCACCGGTGCGGACTCCCGCAGCGGAGCCCCAGCGTCATGCGGTGGATTTGGCAGAAGCCGGGGAGGACTTCTGCTCCTGGGAGCTTGCCACAGCCGGCGATCTTTTTCCTTTTCCCTTACCTCTAGCAGCAAGGAAAGAGGACCCTCGTCCTTTCCTGTATTTATGAGACCGAAAGGACTGCATCTGGTATTGAGGGGTTTTCTTTTGCTGTGGAGGGACAAAAGGCAAAAAGGACGACTTACCCGCGGTAGCTGTACCTAGCCGAGATTGCCATGGTATTGGCCCTTGAAGCCAAGAGGCCAATATCTCTCGCAGCGTCCTTTAGATAGACTGCAGCGTCCCTGATGTGACCCAGCGTCAAAAGCACGCTTTGCCTATCCAGGGTGTCTATTTCAGATAACAAGTGATCTGCCCACTTTTCAATAGCGCTACTCACCCATGCCGATGCCACGGCCGGCCTGAGCAGCGTACCCGTAGTGACATAAATAGATTTCAAGGTAGTTTCCTGCTTACGATCAGCAGGATCTTTAAGTACTGCCGTGTCTGGGGACCAGGGCCGGATTAACAATGGGGCGGGTGGAGCTGCAGCTCCAGGCCTCCCTATGAAAATAGGCCCACAGAAGCCTGGCAGCGATGACAGGAAAAAAAAATTCCTATCAAAAGCTGCCAGCGGCTGTCTGCCCAGAGCACCATGAAAACCCTGCTGGCCGTCACCTCCCCTCCCCGCCGAGAGAATGACACAATTATCATGGAGTCAGGTCCCGGCATTAAAAATAGTGGCGCAGTGAAGAGATTCACAAATCTTCCCTGTGCTGCTGACATCACCTAGGTTCCACCCCATGGGCGCAGCTAGGGGCAGTGGCGTAATTACCATGCTATGAGGCCCCGGCTGCCTCTCGGGCCTGCCGCTCCCCTTTCCCCAGTCATGCCACAGGTGACGCCTCTGCCGGAACAATTGTGGGGTCGCCGCACTCCGAATCCAAAGCATACATATGTATGCTTGATGCTATTACCCAGCTGCTCGCTCCTGTCGGTTTTCAGTGCCCAGCCGAGCTTCCTGCAGCCTCATGGTGTCTACGCAGTGGGGAAGAGGAGCCAGAAGCCAGCCCTGCAGA
Organism: Pseudophryne corroboree; assembly: GCF_028390025.1. Taxonomy (NCBI): domain Eukaryota; kingdom Metazoa; phylum Chordata; class Amphibia; order Anura; family Myobatrachidae; genus Pseudophryne; species Pseudophryne corroboree. Next base: position 609,774,535 of record NC_086445.1, read on the forward strand.
CAGCTGAGTGGGGAGAAGCACGAACTGAAGAGGAGCGGAATAGAAGAGGCAGTGAAATTAATAGTAAGTAAAGGACGCTCAGGGGAGTTGTGATAGTAAATTGTATTGGAGGCACCATGTTTTTGGTAGGTTTGGAGGGAATAGGGGGCAGTTTGGGATTTACTAAGATACTGTACATTTGTTTAGTAATGAAGAGACAAATACAGTCAGTGGCACTTTATATACAATGGCTGCAGTGGCTCCAGACAAATACAAGAAGACAGAAGGATCTGATGCATTAAATACAATACAAATTTCAATTCTATGCACATGCTCAGTATTTTAATGGATATGTGCAATAGAAATGGGGCAGTGACAGGTCAGGAGGAGGGGATGGGGAAGCGTCAGGACAGGAGGATGAGATATGGAAGCGTTAGGTCAGGGGGAGGAGATATGGAAGCGTCGGGTCGGGAGGAGGACATATGGGAGCATCAGGTCGGGAGTAGGAGATATGGAAGCGTCAAATCGGGAGGAGATATTGAAGCATCGGGTCGGGAGGAGCAGATATGAAAGCGTAAGGTTGGGAGGAAGACATATGGGAGCGTCAGGTCGGGAGGAGGAGATATGGAAGCGTCAGATTAGGAGGAGATATGGAAGCGTCAGGTCGGGAGGAAGACATATGGAAGCGTCAGGTCGGGAGGAAGACATATGGAAGCGTCAGGTCGGGAGGAAGACATATGGAAGCGTCAGGTCGGGAGGAGGACATACGGGAGCATCAGGTCCGGAGGAGGCGATATGGAAGAGTCAGATCGGGAGGCGATATGTAAGCGCCAGGTCGGGAGGAGCAGATATGAAAGCGTCAGGTCGGGAGGAGATATAAAAGCGTAAGGTCGGGAGGGGGATATATGAAAGCGTCAGGTCGGGAGGAGCAGATATGAAAGTGTCAGGTCGGGAGAAGCAGATATGAAAGCGTCAGGTTGGGAAGAGATATGAAAGCGTCAGGTTGGGAGGAGATATGAAAGTGTCAGGTCGGGAGGAGCAGATATGAAAGCGTCAGGTTGGGAGGAGATATGAAAGTGTCAGGTCGGGAGGAGCAGATATGAAAGCGTCAGGTCGAGAGGAGGACATGTGGGAGCGTCAGGTCGGGAGGAGGACATATGGAAGCATCAGGTCTGGAGTAGGAGATATGGAAACGTCAGGTCAGGGGGAGATATGGAATCATCAGGTCGGGAGGACTAGATATGATAGCGTCAGTTCGGGAGGAGCAGATATGAAAGTGTCAGATTGGGAGGATGAGATATGGAAGTGCCAGGTTGGGAGGAGGTGATATGGAAGCATCAGGTCGGGAGGAGATATAAAAGCATCAGGTCGGGAGGAGATATGAAAGCGTCAGGTTGGGAGATATGAAAGAGTCAGGTCGGGAGGAGGACATGTGGGAGCGTCAGGTCAGGAGGAGGACATATGGAAGCATCAGGTCTGGAGTAGGAGATATGGAAACGTCAGGTCGGGGGGAGATATGGAAGCATCAGGTCGGGAGGAGCAGATATGAAAGCGTCAGATTAGGAGGATGAGATATGGAAGCGCCAGGTTGGGAGGAGGTGATATGGAAGCGTCAGATTGGGAGGATGAGACATGAAAGCGTCAGATCGGGAGGAGCTATAAAAGCATCAGGTCGGGAGGAGATATGAAAGCGTCAGGTCAGAAGGAGCAGATATGAAAGCGTCAGGTCGGGAGTAGGAGATATGGAAGCGTCAAATCGGGAGGAGATATTGAAGCATCGGGTCGGGAGGAGCAGATATGAAAGCGTAAGGTTGGGAGGAAGACATATGGGAGCGTCAGGTCGGGAGGAGGAGATATGGAAGCGTCAGATTAGGAGGAGATATGGAAGCGTCAGGTCGGGAGGAAGACATATGGAAGCGTCAGGTCGGGAGGAAGACATATGGAAGCGTCAGGTCGGGAGGAAGACATATGGAAGCGTCAGGTCGGGAGGAGGACATACGGGAGCATCAGGTCCGGAGGAGGCGATATGGAAGAGTCAGATCGGGAGGCGATATGTAAGCGCCAGGTCGGGAGGAGCAGATATGAAAGCGTCAGGTCGGGAGGAGATATAAAAGCGTAAGGTCGGGAGGGGGATATATGAAAGCGTCAGGTCGGGAGGAGCAGATATGAAAGTGTCAGGTCGGGAGAAGCAGATATGAAAGCGTCAGGTTGGGAAGAGATATGAAAGCGTCAGGTTGGGAGGAGATATGAAAGTGTCAGGTCGGGAGGAGCAGATATGAAAGCGTCAGGTTGGGAGGAGATATGAAAGTGTCAGGTCGGGAGGAGCAGATATGAAAGCGTCAGGTCGAGAGGAGGACATGTGGGAGCGTCAGGTCGGGAGGAGGACATATGGAAGCATCAGGTCTGGAGTAGGAGATATGGAAACGTCAGGTCAGGGGGAGATATGGAATCATCAGGTCGGGAGGACTAGATATGATAGCGTCAGTTCGGGAGGAGCAGATATGAAAGTGTCAGATTGGGAGGATGAGATATGGAAGTGCCAGGTTGGGAGGAGGTGATATGGAAGCATCAGGTCGGGAGGAGATATAAAAGCATCAGGTCGGGAGGAGATATGAAAGCGTCAGGTTGGGAGATATGAAAGAGTCAGGTCGGGAGGAGGACATGTGGGAGCGTCAGGTCAGGAGGAGGACATATGGAAGCATCAGGTCTGGAGTAGGAGATATGGAAACGTCAGGTCGGGGGGAGATATGGAAGCATCAGGTCGGGAGGAGCAGATATGAAAGCATCAGATTAGGAGGATGAGATATGGAAGCGCCAGGTTGGGAGGAGGTGATATGGAAGCGTCAGATTGGGAGGATGAGACATGAAAGCGTCAGATCGGGAGGAGCTATAAAAGCATCAGGTCGGGAGGAGATATGAAAGCGTCAGGTCAGAAGGAGCAGATATGAAAGCGTCAGGTCGGGAGGAGCAGATATGAAAGCGTCAGGTCGGGAGGAGCAGATATGAAAGCGTCAGGTCGGCAGGAGCAGATATGAAAGCTTCAGGTCGGGAGGAGCAGATATGAAAGGGTCAGGTCGGGAGGAACAGATATGAAAGCGTCAGGTCGGCAGGAGCAGATATGAAAGCTTCAGGTCGGGAGGAGCAGATATGAAAGGGTCAGGTCGGGAGGAGCAGATATGAAAGCGTCAGGTTGGGAGGAGCAGATATGAAAGCGTCGGGTCGGGAGGAGCAGATATGAAAGCTTCAGGTCGGGAGGAGCAGATATGAAAGCGTCAGGTCGGGAGGTGGAGATATCGAAGCGACAGGTCGGGAAGAGGACATATGGAAGCGTCAGGCAGAAGGGCAACCCTTATTCTTGCGATTCTTGCAATACGATTGCAATTAGATTGTGATTGCAGCACAGGGCGGCACTTCTCATGCCTGGTGGTTTTGCCCTGTGCTGGTCGGCCCCCAGCATGAGATTTGTAGTAGCGATTTAGCAAAAACTGCTACTGATGCTGAATAAGGCTGTTAGTGCCATTTTTCTTTTTTTTATGTCACATTAACAAGTGGTGTTTACTTTTTCATTTGTAGACTTTCAAATTACGCTGTGGATTTAAACAAAGTGGAGAGACCAAACGAGGTGACTGAGGGAAGGTGCTAGCCACAGCCCATTAATGCAGGGCACACCCCCACATAACTGGTTATGCCCCTCATATCACTAGTCACACCCACTGTGGCAGCACACAATAGGCCCTTCAGAAATTTCAGCTCCAGGCCCATGTCAACGTTAATCTGGCACTGCCGGGGACGGTAGTGCCACCTTCTTGGACAAACGCGCCAGAGCTTTGTCCACCGTAGGGGAGGATTCCCACCGTAATCTATCCCCCGAAGGAAATGGATACGCCATAGAAATCCTCCTGGGAATCAGTAGTCTCTTGTCAGGAGATTCCCAAGCTTTTTCAAAAAGAGCGTTCAGTTCATGAGAGGGAGAAAACGTTACCTCAGGTTTCTTTCCCTTAAACATACAGACCCTTGTCTCAGGAACAGCGGGGTCTTCTGTGATATGTAACACTTCTTTTATTGCCACAATCATGTACTGAATACTTAGCCACCTTAGGATGTAACTTGGCATTATTATAGTCGACACTGGAGTCGGAATCCGTATCGGTATCTGTGTCTGCTATCTGGGTAAATGAACGTTTCTGGGACCCTGAGGGGGTCTGAGATTGTGACAAAACATCTCCCATGGATTGTCTCCATGCTTGGTTCTGAGCCTCAGATTTGTCCAACCTCTTGTGCAACAAAGCCACACTTGTATTTAAAACACTCCACATCTCTACCCAATCAGCAGTCGGCGGTGCCGACGGAGTCACTCCCTCATTCTGTTCAGCCATCACAGCCTCCTCCTGGGAAGAACATTCAGCCTCAGACATGTCGACACACGCGTACCGACACCCACAAACACACTGGGCTATAGGGGACAGACCCACAGTAAGGCCTTTCAGAGAGACAGAGAGGGAGTTTGCCAGCTCACACCCAGCGCCTCACCGGTCTGAAAGAATTAAATAATGCCCCAGACCTATAAGCGCTTTTATATAATAGTAACCAACACCAAATTGCTGTGGCCCCCCCTTGTTTTTTGCACCCTTTTACTTGTGACAGCAGTGAAGGGCCAGGAGCAGCGTCTCTGTAGCAAGCTGTGGAGATAAAATGGCGCTGGTTAGAGCTGGAGGATGAAGCCCCGCCCCCTCAATGGCGCGATTGTGTCCCGCTTTTCTTTATACTGGCGGGGGTCTGTATACAGTGCCTATGCACTGTATACCAACTTGCCAGTCTCAGTTAGAGGTTTTATTGCTGCCCAGGGTGCCCCCCTGCGCCCTGCACCCATGTAGTGCCTTGTATGGGTGGGAGCAGCGCTGCGCGGTATCTCAAGGAAGAACTGAAGTCTTCTGCCGCCTCTGAAGTCTTCTTGCTTCTGCTACTCACCCGGCTTCTTACTTCAGGCTCTGTGAGGGGGACGGCGGCGTGGCTTCGGGAACGAACAGCTATGTTATACCAAGTGATCAGACCCTCTGGAGCTAATGGTGTCTAGTAGCCTAAGAAGCAGAGCCTTTGAACTCGCAGAAGTAGGTCTGCTTCTCTCCCCTCAGTCCCACGAAACAGGGAGCCTGTTGCCAGCAGTGCTCCCTAAAAATAATAAACCTAACAAAAGTCTTTTTTAGAGAAACTCTGTAGAGCTCCCCTAGTGTGTGACCAGTCTCCTCTGGGCACAGAATCTAACTGAGGTCTGGAGGAGGGGCATAGAGGGAGGAGCCAGTTCACGCCCATTAAAGTCTTAAAGTGCCCATGTCTCCTGCGAATCCCGTCTATACCCCATGGTCCTTTTGGAGTCCCCAGCATTCTCTAGGACGTGGGAGAAATATATTTATTTGTAGTGTGATAATATGAAGTTGTGAGGCCACGCCCACTTTCCCAGGAGGCCACGTCCAGGTGGGTGGGGGCACTTTTACATTTTCTCACTCAGGGTTCTAGTAGGCCTGGAGCCGTCCCTGTTTAAAATGAACCCTCTTTGCAGACGATATGCTGCTTTCTGTCTCAGATCCCAAAACCTCCATTCCAAATATAATATCGCTGCTGTCTATGTTTGGGTCATTTGCGGGTTATAAAGTCAACTTACATAAATCTGAACTTCTACCGCTACCGATCCTTAGTGTCTCTGACCTTTTAGACCCCGCGTTCAGTCATTTCCGTGTTACCCGTACTCATTTTAAATACTTAGGTATAATTAGCCCTTTGTCACTGTCAGCTTTATATTGCTCTAACTTCTCCCCCGTCATCTCTCAAATTGCAAAATTACTGGTCTCATGGAAATTATAACCGTTGTCACTGCTGGGAAGGATAGCTTTGATTAAAAGTATAATATTCCCCAAATTGTCTTACCCGATTCAAATGCTACCTATCGCCCTATCCCCAACTGATATCAAACACTGTTTACATTTATTTACCACTTTTTTATGGAAGGGAGGACATCCCCGCATAGCTCTTACCAAATTATTGCTCCACAAATTTAAGGTGGTTTGGGTCTCCCAGACATTAAACTGTTTACTAACTCCATATTTTTCAGATATATCAGCGACTGTTTGTTAGGTAGGGAGATATATACCCATGCTTTGTCTGAAGCGGCTCTTTTTGCCCCCTTTTCTGCAGCAGCACTGCTTCACACCCCAAAACGCCTTATTCCCCCCAATATTTGTAATAATATTATGTTCCATGACACATATGTGGCATGGAAGGCAATTTGTTTTAAGCTCTCTAGGCCGTAAACTGCGTCTCGATCTATACCTTTTGTGGGAATCCTCAATTCACCCCGGGGGTTAAACAATGTTATGTTCTCACACTGGATATTAAAGGGTATCTCAAAAATAAGCGATGTTTTTGACCCTGGCGGCACGATTTTACAGTTTTCTGACTTGCAGGCCACCTACCAGATTCCACGCCAACAGTTTTTTATGTATCTCCAAGCTTCTCATTATGCTAAGTCAATTACCTCACGGCTATCGCTCTTGCCATCACCTGATCCTATACAATCACTCTTAGCATTTATTGTTTTACTCCCATATTAGACAAAATACTTGAGTGCCGAACTGACAAGATCAGTACCTACTACAGTTTGGAAGCAGAATGTAGCAGCATGGGAGCGAGATGTTCCCTCTATATTCTCTCCTGACCTATTACTTGATCATTTCGAATCCACATTGAAATATTTGCAATGCACCTGGTTACAAGAGGTTCACATCAACACAATTAATAGGGTGTATATCTCATAGGCCAGAAGAAAGCATATGGTTTCAGGGGAGTAAGGAGATTGCCTAAAGTGTAAACGCCAGAACGCAACCTTTTTTCACATCATGTGGTCATGGCCGAAAATTCGTAAATTTTGGGGCAAAGTAACAAACTATATCAATTCTATTTTTCATTTACAACTTCAAGCTGAACCCCTTGCACTATAATGCGCAAATTTTAAACATGGTTCTTTAGGCTCTAATGGTCCTAACTTCATCCCCTTTTTGACCAATATGGTAATAATTGCCAGGAAGGCAATTTTATGTGTTTGGACTAGTCCCACCCACCCTTTTTTTGGGAGTGGTTAAATCCCTTTTATTGAAAACTCTTTATTATGATAGACAATCCATTTTTCCAGCTCTAGAATTTGGTGTAATCTCATTCTATAAGAAATGGGGCCCCCTTGTTGAATCACTTGACTCCCCTACTCGAGACAAAGTTATGCAGGTATTTGAAACTAGTAGCTGGTCTCTCAAACGTAATCTTACTGCTGGTATACAGCCGAATACTCGAGGGATGTCTGACACAACATAGTGACCTGCTCTCCCTATCTTATATTTTATATCGATTTTGATAGATGCTTTTTTATTAATGTATTGCTCTTTCAGTTGTACCATACTTCATTCTTACGCTTTGGACATTTAAATGTTGTTGGTTCACCCAATTGTTAGAATCAGTGACTAATAATGCTTGAGGTTCCTTACCCTTGCCCCCTCCCTCCCCCTTTTTCCTCCTCTTCTCTTTCCTCCTCCTCTTATTTTTTATGATTTGTATTTCTGTATGTTAGGGACTTTACTATTTATTTCATCATGTATGGTTATGAGTGTTACCATTATGTATTGCTCCCTGTACTAATTGGTTTTCTTTCCTGTGTAAAAAAAACCTAATAAAGTTTTGTTTTGTTTTTAAAAAAGGCTTACCCATTACAGGCCATAAAAACATACATAATTACATACAATAAATACATAAATATTGGGCATACATTCCAGTGACATTGGTTTTTCAAAGTAAAGTTCACTTGCGGTTGGCTAAATGGCCTTCAATGGGATGTTGCAGATGGAAATTCAGAAACCCAACGCGGTTTGTCAAAAGACTTTCTCAGGGGTAAATCCATATACTGCTACGTATTATGAGCAAACTCCCCTCCAGAATTGATTGTCAATTCAGTGGATCATGCCAATACGGGACTATAGTATATTCAATATCCCAGTATAAATAGAAAAAAAAACAGACAACCCTAACCCATTCTGGAGGGGAGTTTGCTCATAATATGTAGCAGTATATGGATTTACCCCTGAGAAAGTCTTTTTGACAAAATGTGTATGTATTTATTGTATGTAATAATGTATGTTTTCATGGCCTGTAATGGGTAAACCTTTTTAAAATTAAAATAACCACTATTTATGGTTGCTCATTGGATGCAGTTCATATATGTCAGGTGGTAAAATATTCCTATCAGTTTTGCTTTGATATATATATATATATATATATACACACACTCTGCTCAAAAAAATAAAGGGAACACTTAAACAACACATCCTAGATCTGAATGAATGAAATATTCTTATTAAATACTTTGTTCTTTACATAGTTGAATGTGCTGACAACAAAATCATACAAAAATTATCAATGGAAATCAAATTTATTAACCCATATAGGATTTTGAGTCGCACTCAAAATTAAAGTGGAAAAACACACTACAGGCTGATCCAACTTTGATGTAATGTCCTTAAAACAAGTCAAAATGAGGCCCAGTAGTGTGTGTGGCCTCCACGTGCCTGTATGACCTCCTTACAACGCCTGGGCATGCTCCTGATGAGGTGGCGGATGGTCTCCTGAGGGATCTCCTCCCAGACCTGGACTAAAGCATCCGCCAACTCCTGGACAGTCTGTGGTGCAACGTGGCGTTGGTGGATGGAGCGAGACATGATGTCCCAGATGTGCTCAATTGGATTCAGGTCTGGGGAACGGGCGGGCCAGTCCATAGCATCAATGCCTTCGTCTTGCAGGAACTGCTGACACACTCCAGCCGCATGAGGTCTAGCATTGTCTTGCATTAGGAGGAACCCAGGGCCAACCGCACCAGCATATGATCTCACAAGGGGTCTGAGGATCTCATCTCAGTACCTAATGGCAGTCAGGCTACCTCTGATGAGCACATGGAGGGCTGTGCAGCCCCCCAAAGAAATGCCACCCCACACATTACTGAGCCACTGCCAAATCGGTCATGCTGGAGGATGTTGCAGGCAGCAGAACATTATCCTTGGCATCTCCAGACTCTGTCACGTCTGTCACATGTGCTCAGTGAGATCCTGCTTTCATCTGTGAAGAGCACAGGGTGCCAGTGGTGAATTTGCCAATCTTGGTGTTCTCTGGCAAATGCCAAACGTCCTGCACGGTGTTGGGCTATAAGCACAACCCCCACCTGTGGACGTCGGGCCCTTATACCACCCTCATAGAGTCTGTTTCTGATCATTTGAGTAGACACATGCACATTTGTGGATTGCTGGAGGTAATTTTGCAGGGCTCTGGCAGTGCTCCTCCTGTTCCTCCTTGCACAAAGGTGGAGGTAGCGGTCCTGCTGCTGGGTTGTTGCCCTACTACGGCCTCATCCACGGCTCCTGATGTACTGTCCTGTCTCCTGGTAGCGCCTCCATGCTCTGGACACTACGCTGACAGACACAGCAAACCTTCTTGCCACAGCTCGCATTGATGTGCCATCCTGGATGAGCTGCACTACCTGAGCCACTTGTGTGGGTTGTAGACTCCGTCTCATGCTACCACTAGAGTGAAAGCACCGCCAGCTTTCAAAAGTGACCAAAACATCAGCCAGAAAGCATAGGAGCTGAGAAGTGGTCTGTGGTCACCACCTGCAGAACTCATTTATTGGGGGTGTCTTGCTAATTGCCTATAATTTCCACCTGATGTCTATTCCATTTGCACAACAGCAAGTGAAATTGATTGTCAATCATTGTTGCTTCCTAAGTGGACAGTTTGATTTCACAGAAGTGTGATTGACTTGGAGTTACATTGTGTTGTTTAAGTGTTCCCTTTATTTTTTTTGAGCAGTGTATATATATATATATATATATATATATATATATATAAAAGCAAATTACGGCAGCACACCTTTCATGAAGTAAGCTCTCCGGTGCCTGCTGCTGATCCTCCCCAGCCAGGAGTCCAATATCAGCGCAATAAGTCCAGCAGCACCCAGATGTACAAAGTCATGATGGCACAGGTACGTAATGCAATGTTTCGATGTTTTATTCTATTGTCTTCAGGCAAATGACATACAATAACAAAAAAGTAACTCATTATATCCCCACCATGTGTGAAACGCCATCCGCGGTTTCCGGAACCAGGAAGTATGGCGCCCATAGATGACGTCATATCCTGCTGTCCGTTACCACGGTGATCGGCGCTAATAAAAACAAAAGGGACAATAACCAAGGGCAAGACTCTACCTGATCACAAAAAGCATGTAATCAATCATGTATCAAGAGAGTGTATAGCAGATCAAGTCACAAACAAGTACAATGCTCGATATTACATAAAATAAAGATCCCTCTATATAACAAGAGTTAAGTATTTTATATAAAGGCATGCAGACCAAGACTATCGGTATGTGATCAATAATCATATATCTGAGGTTGGCCATGTTATGATCAGCCTCAGCAAAATGCAGTGCAATTGGGTGTTCACTTCTACCAGTCTCAATAGCTGCCCTAATGGTAGAGCGATGTGCCGTCATTCATTCACGTAGGGTTCTATCAGTTTTACCGACATAGTGTAGTCCACAGAGACACTTAATGAAATAGACAATAAACATGGTCATGCATGTCACCTTATGTTTAATGAAAAACCTCTTACCACTGAACGGGTGGCAGAAGCTTTCACCAACTATAAGATATCGACATGTTACACAATTAATACATTTATAGCACCTATTACGTCTACTAAGGAAATGTGTAACTGGTGCACCAGACATGTTGGTAATATCCGTTTTAACCACCCAGTCTCGGATACTACGTCCCTTGGTATAGCAGGGCATGAGGGTCTTGTTACTCAAATTCAGTTCTTTGTCGGAACTCACAATGGGCCAAAGTTGATTAGACACAGATTTATCACCGTGGTAACGGACAGAGGGACGATTAGGGCAGCTATTGAGACTGGTAGAAGTGAACACCCAGTTGCACAGCATTTTGCCGAGGCTGGTCATAACATGGCCAACCTCAGATATATGTTTACTGATCACATACCATTATCTCTGCCGGATGGGAACCGTTCACTCAAATTGTTGAGATGTGAATCTAGATGGATCCACCGGTTGGACACTTTGTCACCCCGTGGACTTAATGACAGTCTTGGTCTGCATGCCTTTATATAAAATACTTACCTCTTGTTATATACAGGGATCTTTCTTTTATGTAATATCGAGCATTGTACTCGTTTGTGACTTGATCTGCTATACAATCTCTTGATACATGATTGATTACATGCTTTTTGTGATCAGGTACCGTTACCCTTGGTTATTGTCACTTTTGTTTTTATTAGCGCTAATCACCGTGGTAACGGACAGCAGGATATGACATCATCTGTGGGCGCCATACTTCCTGGTTCCAGAAACCGCGGACGGCGTTTCACACATGGTGGGGATATAAGGTGAGTTGCTTTTTGTTATTGTATGTCATTTGCCTGAAGACCATATAGAATAAAACATCGAAACGTTGCATTACGTACCTGTGCCATCGTGACTTTGTACATCCGGGTGCCGCTGGACTTATTGCGCTCTAACACGTTCATGTTTAACGTGGAACAAAACTTGTTTTTTGATGTACCAGAATATAGTAAGAACATTGCTTTTTTTTACTAGGTACATAGATGATGTATTCATGATTTGGACTGGTACCCAGGAGGGTTTTATTACCATGATGTCTGAGATAAATTCACGTGACGAGAATATTAAGTTCACATTTAACATACAGAAGGAGAGTATACACTTTCTAGATGTGAATGTTACCCGCAATTCTGTAGGTTTTAAGACCTCTGTTTATACTAAACCTACAGATTGCAACAAATTTCTCATGGCCTCTAGCCATCATCCCTCATCTTTGATTCAGGGTTTACCATTTTCACAGCTATTAAGGATACACCGCATTTGCAGTGATACATCAGAAGAATTATTGCAGATGGAAAAACTTATTTCCAAATTCCTTGAACGGGGTTATTCTAATAAATTACTACAGGATGCTAAGAAAAGAGCATTAGCAGCCCCTAAAATTAAACAGGATGCCAGTACCACAAAAAAAGTACAGGATAAGATGATTTTTGTTAATCAATTCTCCACTGCTAGCAAACATTTAACTAGATGTGCTTAGAGATATTGGCCCGTAGTACAGGCTGATCAAGCACTGTCCTCTCTTGCTTCCAAACGATTAACACCTTGTTATCGTAGGGGACGCAATCTACGTGATTTATTAGTACATTCTGACATCTCTGAATTTAAGTCCACCAAACCAGCTCATTTTTTAAGCAGGAAACCAGGTAATTTTCGATGCCTTGGTTGTACATGGAGACTGGGGATACTTTATCATCCCGAGTCTGGTAAAGCCATTAAAATCACTCACAGTTTAACATGTACTTCCAGATTTTATTGTATATTACATCAGGTGCCCTTGTGGGCTTTTCTATGTTGGCAAGACCTCCTGCACTTTTAAAGAACGCATGACACAACACCGCAGTGCTATCAAGCAAATTCTTGAAGGTAAATCAATAGACCAGCCTGTTGCCAAACATTTTAAACAGTTTAATCACACTTTATCCAGTCTACTTTACAGAATGATAGACCACATCCCGGCTAACAAAAGAGGTGGCGATAGAAATAAAAAGTTATTACAATGTGAGACGCATTGGATTTATCGGCTGAACACCCTTACTCCTAACGGACTGAATGAATCATTATCATTCAGCAGCTTTCTATAAGATTGTTTTTCTTATTATTATGGCTCCGTTTTCTTGCTATGTACCTTGATTGATAACATCGTTTCATTTATTGTTACTTTGTTATCATAAGTTTCTCTGTACAAGATGGATTCACTTATATAGTAATAGACTATGTGTCTGTTTTACTTTCTCCAGTGTTCCATTTGTCTCACGGTGGAGTGTTAATTGATGAGGTCAGCTCTGACGGATGTCAGAGGAAGTCCAGGGCTCTGGGCATCCTGTGGCCAGTACAAGTGTTTTCTGTATGTTATTTAAAGGTAAGATTGTCTGTTTATATGTTATTATGCCTGACGACGGTTGAAATAAAATTACCGAAACGTTGCAAACTATTGATGGGCTGAGGACCCGTTCTTTATTATAGTCCTGAGAGTGCCGCTCAATTCTACGTGTTTATACAGTGGATAATTCTGCACGAGAAGGCACCAGGCGTTACATTTATTTAATCTGGAGTGGCGACTGCTTGGACATCTATATATATCTATATATCTATGAGAATTTATGTATAGGTCTAATAATGGTATGGTCAAGTTCACCTCATGTAGACATGCACCCTTCTAATTTGTTCCATTACACTAAAGATTGAGTCCTCTCAACCCTAATTATAGGTTGCTGGCCATGATAAGTCCCTGAAAACTCCATGTCATATTCATTCTCTAAAATATTAACCCTACAAAATTGAAAGAAGAGCTATAAACGTGACACATGATCACTGTAAAAATAATTTTATGGCTTTACCTAATCGGTAGTTTAATCAAAACACAACATAATTGTATTACATTATCTTTGCAGGTCTTTTTAGGGTTTTGCATGAGTTTGAGACTGTTATATGCATTGTAATGTGAATAATGTATTTCACTTTGTATATGGGGGAGCATTTCCCTGTTTTATGGAATTACCAACATGTTGTTCTGCTATCATGAAACTTGTGCTGTCTTGTTTCCTTTTCATGACCTCTGAGCTCAAATTTTGATCCCAACAACAGAAAACACACACATAGTCTCACACCTTTAGGAAAATGAGAGCCGGAATGAATACACTAGTAATTTGTGAAGTCTGCCAGCAAATGGATGATATGGAGGATTAGAGATGCAGTGGATGATCAACGATTAAAAGACTGTAAATGTAATCATGTTCAAAAAGCAATTCAAAATTACTGAATTATTATTCAGAGAGCAGGATATAAACAATACTCAGTCAATCCTCATTTATTTAAAATTGACAGTTGTTTTTGGAGGTATTTCTTTCCCCGTTTTCTAGGTCTACCATATATTTTGAAAACCTCAACCTTGGAAATTAGGAAATATAGCAGCAGTATCAAAATGGGGTAGAGGCAATGATGGATGCAGATTGCCCTACACTATTTATTCTACATAGCTATACTAGCAGCAGTGAAACTGTACCTAGCATCCTGCTAATCTGGAACAATTTGTTCAAATTCATCAACCTCATTAGTGATAATAATGGACTAGCGGTCAGTTTCTTAGGCGACAGTACAGTATGTGTTAAGTAATTGTAAACATGTTCTTTACATACTGTTAACACATCACCATTTCATGTACCACATTGTAAATTTACATTTGTAAACATAATTTAAAGATGGCTAACACAAATTTAGAAATGCTGCAATAGTTATAATAGGTATCCTTTTTCCTTTCTCGTTCACTTCTCTCCCAAGCTGTTTTACCCACATTCTACCCTCTGGCTGTTTTCACATCCACGGATTTGATCTCTTCTGACAGCTGTTCTTTTTTTTGGGAGGGGCTGCGCTGAGGTTATAACAAGGGGGATGGTCATAAAGGGTAGATAAATGGAGGACCGCAGCATCTCTCGCCTTTTTAACCAGAAAGCAAATATATAGGAGACGACAGTGGACTGCGTGAATAGAGATACATTTTTGCAGGTAGTACGGCTAGCCCTTGTCGATCATTCAAGGGTAAAAAAAAAAAAAACTGTAGAACGGCAAGTGTAAGTACTGTACAACATGTAAGGGGAACGGTTTATTATAAACCTTAAAAATAGGTTACAGGACATAAGAAAAATTGATCTTAAGCAACAGTATTTAACAAGCAGCAACAAGTATAATAGAAGAGGCAACTAATGGAACAGGTAGGTGCTGTAATGTTCATATTTTAGAGAGCTATTGGCCATAAAGTCATTTGCTCTCGTTTATCAGCATTCCAAATAGATTTATATGATTTTTATATTTTTTTGGCAGTGACTTTATTACTGTATATGTGTATTTATAAGTCTGTCTTTACAAAATGCAACATTCTTCCACAGTACTCTTTATCAGACAGCCTCCTGCCAGTGCCCAAACAGTAAACATTTATAGAAGACCCTGCTCCCAAAATGATCATCCGCCTTGGACGGCTCACCCCTGGGTACTTCCGTCTGCTGCAGGTAATATCTGTATACAGGCAATTTGTTCTATTAAAGTGGCCTTCAGGTACAGGTTTTCTGAATAGTAAGACTTCACACGGAGAAACAGAAAAGTGATGCTGAATGAGATTTTCTATTTCTACCACAAACAGTGATAAAACACAAAATAAATTTCATGTATCTAGTTTTCAGAAATATGTAGAAATATCAATGTGTGATACAGATAGGGCATATTTTAGAGCCCGATTTACTAAAGTTTTATATACAGTATGTATTATGTTTATTTTAGCTGCAGGTTTCTGGAGAATTGGCAACAGAGCCCAAGGACAGACTAGCGAATCGCCTTGCTCTTCTTCTTGCCCTTATGGGCCTTGGACTATCCTACTACAGTGTCCGTCAGCTAGTGCAAGAGTCCAGCCTTCCCCCATCACACTGACAAAGATGACAACGCCATGAGACCTGGAGGCTTTATGGTGGAAAGGCTGGAGAATACTGTATGTAAATGGTAGATAATTACAGCTTTGCAGCCCTTGGTGGTCCTGGAGAAAAGGGTGCCATCAGATGGAAAGGTGGCGAGGCACAGAACATGGGAGAGAATGTATTTTGAGGAATGTACGTGCACAGATAGCATAGACATGGGGTATACTATTTCAATCATGAACACCCCATCATACTGTATATAATAAAAGATTGAGGAGGATTAAGTCAGCATGGCGTCTCAATTGAGATCTATAATGACTTTATTTTTAGATTGCAAACAATATCAGTCTAATTATTTTCTGACATTACCAATCTGGTTGCTTCTTGCAAAAATTAATCATTTTTATTGCCACTGTAAGTCATGTATGTTGTATAACTTAAAAGAGAAAGAAAGATCATAATACAAAATGCTGGGACTAGACTGTATCAGTTGGATAAATTTGGCCATTTATAGAACTACCTTTCCTACACTATTTTAATGCACTTTGCACAAGGCTAAATTATAAAAAATGTCACGGAATGTTAAACAAGTCAAATTGCTTAATCAAGTTTGGATTATGTTAAACATGTCTAATAAATTAACTTTATGTATTCAAAATACATTTTAACAGATCTTAAGTTTCCACTTATAGCTCTCTTAATTTGTTTGTTTTTGAAATATGGAGTCATTCACATATTCCATCCTTCTCCAATACAAAATATAGTGTAAGTCTATGTAGAAAATGTCACTCCAGTCATCCACTCTTACTCATATTCTAAGCATTCAGTCTAAATACATATGCCACATAAACAAATTCACTTTATTACAGGAAGGACGGTAGTGCAAAGGTTAAACACAGCAGCTTTATTTGTGCATCCGTGCAAAATGAGTGAACAGACGTGATTGAAAGTGACAAGCAGTTATGTTTATGGATCACTGAGCAAGCTTCATATTCATTCACGCCCATACACCGAATAGGTCATCTTGTTACATAACCCATGAACAGATGAATAATCACAGCTAAGCACAATGCTTTCAGACTATTTAACTGCAGGATGGGATCCAAGTAGCAGCCATATATATAAGACACCAATATAACAGGTATATTTTAGATGTAGTTCACTTCGTGGTTTAGTTACGATTTTTACATTTAAATATACTTTTAGAGAGAGTCCCATAAAACAAAGATGAGCTTTAGTAAAAACTTTATTGGTACTACAAAAAAATAAACAAGAATGTGAAACATGGCACATGCGGTATCAGGCTTGGCTAGCAGAATACAATTCAAAATACCATTGTTTATTTTTATCTACTGCAAGTTGAAAGTCAGAATGTAGTAGCTCAAAAGGATAATGGGATATCTTCTGTAATCAGCAGCCTGAAAAAAGTAGTTATTCACTAAAGAATCCCAGTGTCCACTAGAAAAGAAAAGGGTACCATACATTTAGACCACACGTCTAAATGTATGGCAAGAGACAATTATTCCATTGCAACGTCCTGTGTCTGGATCTCAATTTGTTTTGGGGGTATGTAAGAGCCCATCCCTGCAGCTCTTTCTGCTTCTTCCTGAGTATATGGCTCTTCTTTTAACTGCTTCAACCTGTAATAGATAAATAACATCCACAGTAAAATCACCAATCCTCACTTCTCAGCCATGGAAGCCACACCTAAAGTTCAGTAAACTTCTCATATCTAATTGCATTCATCTGAACATGCTTATGCAAGTTTCTGTATGTTAAACATGCTAGATGGACACTGATTTCAGCATATACTGTATGGGAAGGCATTTCTTACCTGCGCTTGTGAATTTTGGTTTTGAAATGCTCCTTCAGAGTCTTCAGGTCCACAAAGTATCTTCTGAAAAATTACAAACATTTGTTAGTTAGTATATAAATAAATATATACAGCCCATCAAAGTAAATATAATAAAAACATACTTACAATAAATACATACACATCCATATGCAAAACACACAAAGTATTCTAAACCTCTTGTAAGCAACACATAGCACAGTTGCTAAAAGAGTAGTACATACAATACTACAATTTGATTGCCAGGTGGCCAAACACCAATCCACCCTATGTGATGTGAGTACTATGAAGAAGTATAGTGCGGAACTCATACTGATAAAGTTATAAGTAAAAAAAGTATATTCTTGAAACTAAATTAGGTAATAGAGTATCACAGACATGAATATACAATATATAAAATGATGTAAAGTAACAGTCCAATGTGATTACATCTTAAAAAAAACTAAAATCACAAGAAAATAAATGTTGCCATTGAAATATACAAGCACTCCTAACAACAAACCGTTTAAAGCCACTACTCTCAATACACATCACATTCAGAAGAGGTAAATATATAGGAGATTTTATTTGTGGCTGTTAAGAACTGCTATTTCTTACTGATATCAGTAATGCTGAGTGAGACACGCTAATGATAAATTAATAACTATTTATAATTAACCACTTGCAAAAGGAAAAATTGAAACGTAACAAAGAAATGCAACTAGTTTTCCTGATCTCTATTTGCAGAAACCATGATATTCATATCATGAACTTATAATGAAGAATGCACGCAGATAGTTTCCCAATATTTTGTATAAGCATTAATATGTTCAGTATTAACACCTGCACAAAATATACAAAACAGTGCATCACAGATGGTATTAATACACATTAATCACATTGCTTATTTTAGAACATAGGTCTGCAACTCGGTTCTCATTATCCCACACAGTGCATGTTTTGCAGGTAACCCAGCAGGTGCACAGGTGTATTAATTACTCAGACACATTTTAAAAGGTCCACAGGTGGAGTTAATTATAAACATAAATTAGCACTCCATAATCGCAGCAATAACGCCATAAACACAAACAAAAAAAGACGCTTTTTTCTTTGATAATTAGCTTTATTAGTACCTGACTCTTTTCAACCTAGTTGCCAGGAGTAAAATCTTAGTCAACCTGGCAGCCTGAATTTGTTGAGCCCTGTAGTAAACACATATTGACCCTATAACGACAGCACACTTAAGGGGGGTACACACGGAGAGATCTGTGTTTAAAATCTTAGCAATCTGACTTGATTGCTTAGATCAGGCATGTCCAAACTGCGGCCACCCAGCTGTTGTGAAACTACATATCCCAGCATGCCCTGACAGTTTTGCTGTCAGGGAATGCTAAAGCTGTGTCAGGGCATGCTGGGATGTGTAGTTTCTCAACAGCTGGAGGGCCGCAGTTTGGACATGCCTGGCTTAGATTATAAGCACGGATCTATTGTGTGTATGCCCCCCAGTGATAGCGATGCGCGGCCCTGCGCATCTCTATCGCCAGTGCTAGATTGAGCCTGATTGAAGGCTCAATCTAGCGGGTCGCTCACTTTAGCGCTAATTGAAGTGAACGCCCCCCCCGTTGTCGTTGTCACTCGCTCAGCACACATCACTCCCGTCAGTACTGGCCTTTACACAGACTCCATTATAGGGGCTATTTACTAAGCCTTGGATGGAGATAAAGTACCAGCCAATCAGCTCACGTAATTTTTCAA
This sequence comes from Pseudophryne corroboree, assembly GCF_028390025.1. Taxonomy (NCBI): domain Eukaryota; kingdom Metazoa; phylum Chordata; class Amphibia; order Anura; family Myobatrachidae; genus Pseudophryne; species Pseudophryne corroboree. Next base: position 609,793,730 of record NC_086445.1, read on the forward strand.
AGACAGCCTGATAACATGGCAGATAGGAGCTGATTGGCTGTTACTTTATCTCCGTCCACTTTATCTCCATCCAAGGCTTATTAAATAGACCCCTATGTGTTATAAAACACACAGAATGGACTATACAATTAATCGAATAACAGATTTATATTTGTAATCCATTTAACACAACATAATCCACACATAACAATACAGTAATATAGATAAGCAGTTACCACTTCCATTGCTGTATTAGAAGAGAACACGTCCCCATTTATCTCTCTGTTCCCAGATGCTTTCTCTTTTGCCCCTCAGGGTCCAGGTAAAAATAAGATTTTACTTACCGGTAAATCTATTTCTCGTAGTCCGTAGTGGATGCTGGGGACTCTGTAAGGACCATGGGGAATAGACGGGCTCCGCAGGAGACTGGGCACTCTAAGAAAGATTTAGTACTACTGGTGTGCACTGGCTCCTCCCTCTATGCCCCTCCTCCAGACCTCAGTTAAGGAAACTGTGCCCGGAAGAGCTGACATTATAAGGAAAGGATTTTGGAATCCAGGGTAAGACTCATACCAGCCACACCAATCACACCGTATAACTTGTGATAAACTTACCCAGTCAACAGTATGAACAACAACAGAGCATCAACAATGGATGCCCACATAACATAACCCTTTATTAAGCAATAACTATGTACACGTATTGCAGAAAGTCCGCACTTGGGACGGGCGCCCAGCATCCACTACGGACTACGAGAAATAGATTTACCGGTAAGTAAAATCTTATTTTCTCTAACGTCCTAGTGGATGCTGGGGACTCCGTAAGGACCATGGGGATTATACCAAAGCTCCCAAACGGGCGGGAGTGCGCGGATGACTCTGCAGCACCGAATGGGCAAACACAAGGTCCTCCTCAGCCAGGGTATCAAACTTGTAGAACTTAGCAAATGTGTTTGTACCCGACCAAGTAGCTGCTCGGCAAAGCTGTAATGCAGAGACCCCTCGGGCAGCCGCCCAAGAAGAGCCCACTTTCCTTGTGGAATGGGCTTTCACTGATTTTGGATGCGGCAAACCAGCCGCAGAATGAGCCTGCTGAATCGTGCTACAGATCCAGCGAGCAATGGTTTGCTTTGAAGCAGGAGCACCCAGCTTGTTGGATGCATACAGGATAAACAGCGTGTCAGTCTTCCGGACTCCAGCCGTCCTGGCTACATAGATCTTCAAAGCCCTGACTACATCAAGCAACTTGGAATCCTCCAAGTCACGAGTAGCCGCAGGCACCACAATAGGTTGGTTCAAATGAAAAGATGACACCACCTTCGGCAGAAATTGCGGACGAGTCCGTAATTCTGCCCTGTCCATATGGAAAACCAGATAGGGGCTTTTACATGACAAAGCCGACAATTCTGACACACGCCTAGCCGAAGCTAAGGCCAATAGCATGACCACCTTCCACGTGAGATACTTTAGCTCCACGGTCTTAAGTGGCTCAAACCAGTGGGATTTCAGGAAACCCAACACCACGTTGAGATCCCAAGGTGCCACTGGTGGCACAAAAGGGGGCTGAATATGCAGCACTCCCTTAACAAACGTCTGAACTTCAGGAAGAGAAGCCAGTTCCTTTTGAAAGAAAATGGATAGGGCCGAAATCTGGACCTTTATGGACCCCAACTTCAGGCCCATAGTCACTCCAGACTGTAGGAAGTGCAGGAACCGGCCCAGCTGGAATTCCTCTGTAGGGGCCGTCCTGGCCTCACACCAGGCAACATATTTTCGCCATATACGGTGATAGTGTCTTGCTGTCACGTCCTTCCTAGCCTTTATCAGCGTGGGAATAGCTTCTTACGGAATGCCTTTTTCCGCTAGGATCCTGCGTTCAACCGCCATGCCGTCAAACGCAGCCGCGGTAAGTCTTGGAACAGACAGGGCCCCTGTTGCAACAGGTCCTGTCTGAGAGGCAGAGGCCATGGGTCCTCTGTGAGCATTTCTTGCAGTTCCGGGTACCAAGTCCTTCTTGGCCAATCCGGAACAATGAGTATTGTTCTCACTCCTCTTTTTCTTACGATTCTCAGCACCTTGGGTATGAGAGGAAGAGGAGGAAACACATAGACCGACTGGAACAACCATGGTGTTACCAGTGCGTCCACAGCTATCGCCTGAGGGTCTCTTGACCTGGCGCAATACCTTTTTGTTGAGACGGGACGTCATCATGTCTACCTGTGGCAGTTCCCATCGATTTGTAATCTGAGTGAAAACTTCGTGATGAAGTCCCCACTCTCCCGGGTGGAGGTCGTGCCTGCTGAGGAAGTCTGCTTCCCAGTTGTCCACGCCCGGAATGAACATTGGTGACAGTGCTTGCACGTGATTCTCCACCTAACGAAGAATCCTGGTGGCTTCCGCCATCGCCACTCTGCTTCTTGTGCCGCCCTGGCGGTTTACATGAGCCACTGCGGTGATGTTGTCTGACTGAATCAGCACCGGTTGGTTGCGAAGCAGAGGCTCTGCTTGACTCAGGGCGTTGTATATGGCCCTTAGTTCCAGGCTATTTATGTGCAGACAAGCCTCCTGACTTGACCACAACCCTTGGAAGTTTCTTCCCTGAGTGACTGCCCCCACCCTCGGAGGCTCGCATCCGTGGTCACCAGGACCCAGTCCTGTATGCCGAACCTGCGGCCCTCGAGAAGGTGAGCACTCTGTAGCCACCACAGAAGAGACACCCTGGCCCTCGGGGACAGGGTGATCAGCCGATGCATCTGAAGATGCGATCCGGACCACTTGTCCAACAGATCCCACTGAAAGATCCTTGCATGGAACCTGCCGAAGGGAATGGCTTCGTATGATGCCACCATCTTTCCCAGGACTCGCGTGCAGCGATGCACCGACACCTGTTTCGGTTTTAAGAGGTCTCTGACTAGAGTCACGAGCTCTTGAGCCTACTCCGCCGGGAGAAACATCTTCTTCTGGTCCGTGTCCGGAATCATGCCAAGCAAGGGCAGACGCGTCGTAGGAATCAGCTGCGGGTTTGGGATATTCAGAATCCAGCCGTGCTGTTGCAACACTTCCTGAGAGTGTGCTACGCTGATCAGCAACTGCTCTCTGGACCTCGCCTTTATGAGGAGATCGTCCAAGTATGGGATAATTGTGACCCCTTGCTTTCGAAGGAGCACCATCATTTCCGCCATTACCCTGGTAAATATTCTCGGTGCCGTGGAGAGCCCAAACGGCAACGTCTGGAATTGGTAATGACAGTCCAGTACCACAAATCTGAGGTACTCCTGATGAGGTGGATAAATGGGGACATGCAAGTAAGCATCCTTGATGTCCAGAGACACCATAAAATCCCCCTCTTCCAGGCTTGCAATGACCGCTCTGAGCGATTCCATTTTGAACTTGAATCTTTTCAGATAAATGTTCAGGGACTTCAAATTCAATTTGGGCAGACCGAACCGTCCGGTTTCGGTACCACAAACATTGTGGAATAGTATCCCCTTCCCTGTTGAAGGAGGGGAACCTTTACCACCACCTGCTGGAGATATAACTTGTGAATTGCCGCTAACACTACCTCCCTTTCCATGGGGGAAGCTGGTAGGGCTGATTTGAGGTAACTGAGGGGGCATCACTTCGAATTCCAGCTTGTATCCCTGAGACACAATCTGTATAGCCCAGGGATCCACCTGTGAGCGAACCCACTGGTGGCTGAAATTTCGGAGACACGCCCCCACCACTCCTGGCTCCACCTGTGGAGCCCCAGTGTCATGCGGTGGATTTAGTAGAAGCCGGGGAGGACTTCTGTTCCTGGGAACTAGCTGTATGGTGCAGCTTCTTTCCTCTACCCCTGCCTCTGGCAAGAAAGAACGCACCTCTGACCTTCTTGCTTCTTTGTGATCGAAAGGACTGCATTTGGTAATACGGTGCTTTCTTAGGCTGTGAGGGAATATATGGCAAAAAATTTGACTTCCCAGCCGCAGCTGTGGAAACTAGGTCCGAGAGGCCGTCCCCAAACAATTCCTCACCCTTGTAAGGTAAAACCTCCATGTGCTTTTTGGAGTCGGCATCACCTGTCCATTGCAGAGTCCAGAGGACCCTTCTGGCAGAAATTGACATTGCATTTATTCTAGAGCCCAGTAGGCAAATGTCCCTCTGGGCATCCCTCATATATAGGACAGCGTCTTTTATATGCCCCAGGGTCAGTAAAATGGTATCCTTGTCGAAGGTATCCATTTCCTCAGACAGATTATCTGTCCATGCTGCTACAGCACTACACATCCAGGCCGACGCAATTGCCGGCCTCAGTAGAGTACCTGAATGTGTATAAACAGACTTCAGGATACTTTCCTGCTTCCTATCTGCAGGATCCTTTAGGGCGGCCGTATCCTGTGACGGCAGGGCCACCTTCTTAGATAAGCGTGTTAGCGCTTTATCTACCCTAGGGGAGGATTCCCAGCACACCCTGTCCGTTGGCGGGAAAGGATACGCCATAAGTAACCTTTTGGAAATCAGCAGTTTCCTATCGGGGGAATCCCACGCTTTTTCACATAATTCATTTAACTCATGTGAAGGGGGTAAAGTCACCTCTTGCTTTTTCTCCCCATACATATAAACCCTCTTGTCAGGGACAGGGTTTACCTCTGATATGTGCAAAACATCCTTCATTGCTGTAATCATGTAGCGGATGGCTTTAGCCATTTTAGGCTGTAATTTTGCATCAACCTCATCGACACTGGAGTCAGAATCCGTGTCGATATCTGTGTCAACAATTTTGGATAGTGGGCGCTTCTGAGACCCTGACGGCCTTTGCGCTGTAGGATCAGGCATGGGCTGAGACCCCGACTGTCCCAAGGCATCAGCTTTATCCAGCCTTTTATGCAAGGAGTTTACATTATCATTTAACACCTTCCACATATCCATCCAATCAGGTGTCGGCGCCGTCGGCGGAGACACGTCATTCATCTGCACTTGCTCTGCCTCCACATAGCCCTCTTCGTCAAACATGTCGACACACGCGTACCGACACACCACACACACAGGGGATGCTCTATATGAGGACAGGACCCCCACAAGGCCTTTTGGAGAGACAGAGAGAGAGTATGCCAGCACACACCCCAGCGCTATATGACCCAGGAATCACACAGTAACTTAGTGTTTACCCAGTAGCTGCTGTATATATGATTCATGCGCTAAATTTATGTGCCCCCCCCCTCTCTTTTTACCCTTTCTACCGTGATTCTGCAGGGGAGAGCCTGGGGAGCTTCTTCTCAGCGGAGCTGTGGAGAGAAAATGGCGCTGGTGAGTGCTGAGGAAGAAGGCCCCGCCCCCTCAGCGGCGGGCTTCTGTCCCGCGATTTTGTGTGAAATTAATGGCGGGGGCTCATGCATATAACAGTGTCCAACTGTATATATGCTGCTTTTGCCAGGAGGTACTTAATTGCTGCCCAGGGCGCCCCCCCTGCGCCCTGCACCCTACAGTGACCGGAGTGTGTTGGTTAGTGTGGGCGCAATGGCGCACAGCTGCAGTGCTGTGCGCTACCTCATATGAAGACAGGAGTCTTCTGCCGCCGATTTTGACGTCTTCTTGCTTCAACCCGCCGGCTTCTGTCTTCTGGCTCTGCGAGGGGGGCAGCGGCGCGGCTCCGGGAACGGACGACCAAGGTTAGGTTCCTGTGTTCGATCCCTCTGGAGCTAATGGTGTCCAGTAGCCTAAGAAGCGCAACCTAGCCGCAGTTAGTAGGTTTGCTTCTCTCCCCTCAGTCCCACGTAGCAGAGAGTCTGTTGCCAGCAGAAGCTCTCTGAAAATAAAAAACCTAACTAAAATACTTTCTTATTAGCAAGCTCAGGAGAGCTCACTAAAATGCACCCAGCTCTGTCCGGGCACAGATTCTAACTGAGGTCTGGAGGAGGGGCATAGAGGGAGGAGCCAGTGCACACCAGTAGTACTAAATCTTTCTTAGAGTGCACAGTCTCCTGCGGAGCCCGTCTATTCCCCATGGTCCTTACGGAGTCCCCAGCATCCACTAGGACGTTAGAGAAAGAGTTGACCCCTTTGTTCAGGGTGGTACCAAGCCACATAAAGCAGTCATGAATTATTTGATATGTGATCAACTTTATGTTGGCTTATGAACGTGATTGAGATTGCAAGGCTTGTAGTATGTGGAGAGCCAAATGTTTCTATGCTAATAACGGGAACCTGTACCCACTAAAACCACTTAAGATTGCCATTTCTGATGTAAATTCCAAAGACAGTGTTTATTTGTCATGTGGAAATTCCAGTGCCAGAACTAAGTACTGAAACTAAATTTCTGAAAATGAGAGGAGAAACCACACATTGTTCATCAGTGGATATACTGCCCCCTGCTATGCTGATATTATTCCTGTCCTCAAATATGTTGCTTCTCAACTATGGCACCAATCACAAACACCAGAAAGACTACAGTTCAGATAATTAGGTATCTCAGCATTTTTGTCATTTTGGACTCCAAATCACTGGAGCCGCCATTAGCCGGTAGTGTGCATTTGGTGATAAGACTCACACGCTGGCAGCATTCTGGTGTATATTTGCTCCAGGCTGGTATAGTTTAAACTAGAGGGAGCACAGAGTTTAAAGTACCCCCAAAGTTTAGGGTGATTTACCCTGCAAAAGAAATGTGGGATAGTAAGAAATATCTACTCAGTCTTTTATGAGTGGTGCAGATCCTATTAGGAAGAAAGATAGTGTCAGTTTGGAACATTTGTTTTATTTTTTAACCTGAGGTTTATTTAAATTGCCCTGGATTCAAAACAGCCTTTTAAAATCAACTGGCTGATGTCTATGAATCCAAGCACTAATATCACAGCTGTGATCTTTCATATTGCCAAAGCACTGTAAAATACAAATCAGATAATTGTATTTCACAATGCTTTGACAATTTAAACTCACACAGATACAAATAAGAATTTAAACCTACCGGTAAATCTTTTTCTCCTAGTCCGTAGAGGATGCTGGGGACTCCGTAAGGACCATAGGGAATAGACAGGCTCCGCAGGAGACATGGGCACTAAAAAGAACTTTAGAATGGGTGTGCACTGGCTCCTCCCTCTATGCCCCTCCTCCAGACCTCAGTTAGAGAAACTGTGCCCAGAGGAGACCCACAGTACGAGGAAAGGATTTTTGTTAATCTAAGGGCAAGATTCATACCAGCCCACACCATCCACACCGTATAACCTGGAATATACGTAACCAGTTAACAGTATGAACAAAACAGTATCAGCCAACGACTGATCTTAACTGTAACATAACCCTTATGTAAGCAACAACTATATACAAGTCTTGCAGAATTTTGTCCGCACTGGGACGGGCGCCCAGCATCCTCTACGGACTAGCAGAAAAAGATTTACCGGTAGATATAAAATCTTATTTTCTCTTACATCCTAGAGGATGCTGGGGACTCCGTAAGGACCGTGGGGATTATACCAAAGCTCCAAACCGGGCGGGAGAGTGCGGATGACTCTGCAGCACCGATTGAGCAAACATGAGGTCCTCATCAGCCAGGGTATCAAACTTGTCGAATTTTGCAAAAGTGTTTGAACCCGACCAAGTAGCCGCTCGGCAAAGCTGTAAAGCCGAGACGCCTCGGGCAGCCGCCCAAGTAGAGCCCACCTTCCTAGTGGAATGGGCCTTTACCGAATTTGGTACCAGCAATCCAGTTGTAGAATGAGCCTGCTGAATCGTGTTACAGATCCAGCGAGCAATAGTCTGCTTAGAAGCAGGAGCGCTAACCTTGTTGGCCGCATACAGGACAAACAGAGCTTCTGTTTTCCTAATCCGAGCCGTCCTGGCTACGTAAATTTTTAAGGCCCTGACTACATCAAGGGATTTGGAATCCTCCAAGTCTCCCGTAGCCACAGGCACCACAATAGGTTGGTTCATATGAAACGATGACACCACCTTAGGTAAAAATTGAGGACGAGTCCTCAACTCTGCTCCATCCACATGGAAAATGAGATAGGGGCTCTTATGAGACAAGGCCGCCAATTCGGACACCCGCCTTGCAGATGCCAAGGCCAACATCATGACCACCTTCCGAGTGAGAAACTTTAATTCAACCGTTTGAAGAGGCTCAAACCAGTGAGATTTTAGGAACTCTAACACCACGTTAAGGTCCCATGGTGCCACTGGGGGCACAAAAGGGGGCTGGATGTGTAGCACTCCCTTTACAAAAGTCTGGACTTCTGGAAGAGAAGCCAATTTTTTCTGGAAGAATATAGATAGGCTCCATTAAGGTACAGATTTCGGCCCTAACTTTAGGGCCATATCCACTCCTGTCTGTAGAAAGTGGAGAAACCGGCCCAAATGGAAATCTTCTGTAGAAGCATTCTTGGCTTCACACCAAGAAACATACTTCTTCCAGATACGGTGATAATGTTTCGCCGTCACCTCCTTCCTAGTCTTTATCAGAGTAGGGATGACTTCTTCCGGAATACCCTTCCCGGCTAGGATTCGGTGTTCACCGCCATGCCATCAAACGTAACCGCGGTAAGTCTTAGAACACGCAGGGCCCCTGCTGCAACAGGTCCTCCCTGAGAGGAAGAGGCCATGGATCTTCTGTGAGCAGTTCCTGAAGATCTGAATACCAGGCCCTTCGAGGCCAATCTGGAACAATGAGTATTGTCTGCACTCTCTTCTGTCATATGATTCTCAATATTTTTGCGATGAGAAGAAGAGGAGGGAACACATAGACCGACTGAAACACCCATGGTGTCACCAGGGCGTCCACCGCTACTGCCTGAGGGTCCCTTGACCTGGCACAATACCTCCGAAGCTTCTTGTTGAGGCGTGACGCCATTATGTCTATTTGAGGAAGTCCCCAAAGACTTGTTATTTCTGTAAAAAGTTCTTGATGAAGTCCCCACCTCCTGGATGGAGATCGTGTCTGCTGAGGAAGTCTGCTTCCCAGTTGGTCACTCCCGGAATGAATACTGCTGACAGAGCGCTTACGTGATTTTCTGCCCAGCGCAAAATCCAGGTGGCTTCCGCCATTGCCACTCTGCTCCTTGTCCCGCCTTGGCGGTTTACATGAGCCACGGCTGTGACGTTGTCTGATTGAATCAGAACCGGTAGGTCGCAAAGAATATTCTCCGCTTGTCGTAGGCCGTTGTATATGGCCCTCAATTCCAGTATGTTGATGTGTAGACAAGCCTCCCGGCTTGACCACAGTCCCTGAAAATTCCTTCCTTGTGTGACTGCTCCCCATCCTCGGAGGCTCGCGTCCGTGGTCACCAGAACCCAGTCCTGAATGCCGAACCTGCGACACTCTAGAAGGTGAGCACTCTGCAGCCACCACAGGAGAGACACCCTGGCCCTGGGGGACAGGCTTATTTTCTGATGAATTTGAAGGTGGGACCCGGACCACTTGTCCAGAAGGTCCCATTGAAAAGTTCTCGCATGAAACCTGCCGAAGGGGATGGCCTCGTAGGTCGCCACCATTTTCCCCAGTACTCGAGTGCATTGATGGACTGACACTCTTTTCGGTTTTAACAGGTCTCTGACCATGTTCTGGAGTTCCTGGGCTTTTTCCATCAGGAGAAAAACCCTCTTTTGTTCTGTGTTCAGAATCATGCCTAAGAAAGACAGTCGAGTCGTTGGAACCAACTGTGACTTTGGTAGATTTAGAATCCAGCCATGTTGCTGTAGTACTCTCAGGGAGAGCGACACGCTTTTCTGCAACTGTTCCTTTGATCTCGCTTTTATCAGGAGATCGTCCAAGTACGGGATAATTGTGACTCCTTGCCTGCGCAGGAGCACCATCATTTCCGCCATTACCTTGGTGAACACCCTCGGGGCCATGGAAAGCCCAAACGGCAACGTCTGAAACTGGTAATGCCAGTCCTGTACAGCGAATCTCAGGTATGCCTGATGAGGAGGATATATGGGTAAGTGAAGGTATGTATCCTTTATGTCTAGTGACACCATAAAATCCCCCCCCCACTTCCAGCCTGGAGATAACTGCCCTGAGCGATTCCATCTTGAACTTGAACCTTTTTAAGTACAGGTTCAGGGATTTTAAATTTAGAATGGGTCTGACCGAGCCATCCGGTTTCGGGACCACAAATAGGGCTGAATAGTACCCTTTTCCCTGATGTATTAGGGGAACCTTGATAATCACTTGCTGTTGACACAGCTTTTGAATTGAAGCTAAAACTATCTCCCTCTCTGGGGGAGAAGCTGGTAAAGCCGATTTGAAGAATCGGCGAGGAGGCACGAATTCCAGCTTGTAGCCTTGGGATACTATTTCCATCGCCCAAGGATCCACGTCCAACTGACCCCAGACGTGGCTGAAGAGTCGAAGACGTGCCCCCACCGGTGCGGACTCCCTCAGTGGAGCCCCAGCGTCATGCGGTGTATTTAGTAGAAGCCGGGGAGAACTTCTGTTCCTGGGAACTGGCCGTAGCAGGCATTCTTTTCCCTCTACTAAGGAAGGAAGAGCCCCGACCTCTTCTGGACTTATGCGACTGAAAGGACTGCATCTGATACTGTGTTTTCTTTTGCTGTGGGGGAACATAAGGCAAAAAAGCAGATTTACCCGCGGTAGCTGTGGAAACCAGGTCCGCGAGACCTTCCCCAAATAAAAACCTCACCCTTGTAAGGTAAAACTTCCATATGCCTCTTTGAGTCGCCATCACCCATCCATTGGCGGGTCCCCAGTGCTCGCCTAGCCGAGATCGCCATGGCGTTGGCCCTTGAACCTAGTAGCCCGACGTCTCTCTGAGTGTCTCTCATATATGACCGCGTCTTTGATGTGACCTAAGGTCAACAACATGGTATCCCTCTCTAGGGTATCAATATCAGCTGACAAGGTATCTGTGTGTATTGGAGACGGTAGCGCCACCTTCTTGGATAAGCGCGTTAAAGCCTTGTCCACCCTGGGCGAGGATTCCCACCGTACCCTGTCCTGTGCAGGGAAAGGATACGCCATAAGAATTCTTTTGGGAATCTGCAGTTTTTTGTCTGGAGTTTCCCAAGCTTTTCAAATAATGCGTTCAGCTCATGAGATGGGGGAAATGTTACCTCAGGTTTCTTTCCTTAAACATGTGTACCCTCATGTCAGGGACAGAGGGGTCATCTGTGATATGCAAAACATCTTTTATTGCAATAATCATATAATGAATACTTTTGGCCACCCTTGGGTGTAACCTTGCATCATCGTAGTCGACACTGGAGTCAGAATCCGTGTCGGTATCAGTGTCTGCTATTTGGGATAGGGGACGTTTTTGAGACCCTGAAGGGCCCTGTGACACAGTTAAAGCCATGGATTGACTCCCTGCTTTTTCCCTGGACTCTACTTTGTCCGTTCTTTTATGTAATAAAGTCACATTTGCATTTAAAACATTCCACATGTCCAATCAGGTGTCGGCGTTGCCGACGGAGATACCACAATCATCTGCTCCACCTCCTCCTCAGATGAGCCTTCCGCTTCAGATATGCCGACACACATGTACCGACACCCCTACACACTCAGGGATATATCTATATGGAGACAGTTCCCCCAATAAGGCCCTTTGGAGAGACAGAGAGAGAGTATGCCAGCACACACCCAGCGCCACCAGACTGGAATAAAATCCCAGTAGTACAGCGCTTTTATAGTAATATATATAATAAGATTTTACTTACCGGTAAATCTATTTCTCGTAGTCCGTAGAGGATGCTGGGACTCCGTAAGGACCATGGGGAATAGACGGGCTCCGCAGGAGATAGGGCACTTTAAGAAAGCTTTGGATTCTGGGTGTGCACTGGCTCCTCCCTCTATGCCCCTCCTCCAGACCTCAGTTAGGGAAACTGTGCCCAGAGGAGATGGACAGTACAAGGAAAGGATTTTTGTAAATCTAAGGGCAAGATCCATACCAGCCACACCAATCACACCGTACAACTTCTGATAAACTACCCAGTTAACAGTATGAACAACATAGCCACGGATCAACCGATAACTATAACATAACCCTTATGTAAGCAATAACTATATACAAGTCTTGCAGAAGAAGTCCGCACTTGGGACGGGCGCCCAGCATCCTCTACGGACTACGAGAAATAGATTTACCGGTAAGTAAAATCTTATTTTCTCTAACGTCCTTGAGGATGCTGGGACTCCGTAAGGACCATGGGGATTATACCAAAGCTCCCAAACGGGCGGGAGAGTGCGGATGACTCTGCAGCACCGATTGAGCAAACATGAGGTCCTCCTCAGCCAGGGTATCAAACTTATAGAACTTTGCAAAGGTGTTAGACCCCCACCAAGTAGCTGCTCGACACAACTGTAATGCCGAGACCCCTCGAGCAGCCGCCCAAGAAGAGCCCACTTTCCTAGTGGAGTGGGCCTTAACCGATTTCGGTAACGGCAATCCTGCCGTAGAATGCGCCTGCTGAATCGTGTTACAGATCCAGCGAGCAATAGTCTGCTTTAAAGCAGGAGCGCCAATCTTGTTGGCCGCATACAGAACAAACAAAGCTTCAGTCTTCCTGATCCGAGCCGTTCTGGTCACATAAATCTTCAAAGCCCTGACTACATCCAGGGACTCGGAATCCTCCAAGTCCCGTGTAGCCACAGGCACGACAATAGGTTGGTTCACATGAAAAGATGAGACCACTTTTGGCAGAAAATGAGGACGAGTCCTCAACTCTGCCCTATCCACGTGAAAAACCAAGTATGGGCTTTTATGTAATAAAGCCGCCAATTCGGAAACACGTCTTGCCACAGCTAATGCCAACAACATGACCACTTTCCACGTGAGGTATTTCAACTCCACAGTTTTGAGTGGTTCAAACCAAGGTGACTTGAGGAAACGTAACACCACGTTAAGATCCCAAGGCGCCACCGGAGGCACAAAGGGAGGCTGAATATGCAGCACCCCCTTCACAAAAGTCTGTACCTCAGGAATAGAGGCTAATTCTCTTTGAAAGAAAATGGATAAAGCCGAAATCTGTACCTTTATGGACCCTCATTTTAGGCCCAAAGTCACTCCTGTTTGAAGGAAGTGAAGTAGACGGCCCAAATGGAACTCTGGCCTCACACCAAGAAACATATTTCCGCCATATACGGTGATAATGTTTTAACGTCACGTCTTTTCTAGCCTTGACCAGGGTAGGAATGAATTCCTCCGGAATTCCTTTTTCCGCTAGGATCCGGCGTTCAACCGCCATTCCGTCAAACGCAGCTGCGGTAAGTCTTGGAACAGACAGGGCCCCTGCCGCAGCAGGTCCTGCCTTAGAGGAAGAGGCCACGGATCCCCTGCTAGCAACTCTTGCAGCTTTGGATACCAAGTCCTCCGTGGCCGATCTGGAACAATGAGGATTGTTCTGACCCTGCTTCTTCGTATTATTCTCAACACCTTGGGTATGAGAGGAAGTGGAGGAAACACAGACTGATCTGAACACCCAAGGTGTCACCAGAGCGTCTACCGCTACCGCCTGAGGGTCCCTTGACCTCGCGCAATACCGCTTTAGCTTTTTGTTGAGACGGGACGCCATCATGTCTATTTGAGGCAGTCCCCACCGATCTGTGATCTGTGCAAAGACTTCTTGATGAAGTCCCCACTCTCCCGGATGCAGGTCGTGCCTGCTGAGGAAGTCCGCCTCCCAGTTGTCCACCCCCGGGATGAACACTGCCGACAGCGCGCTTACATGGCCTTCCGCCCAGCGTAGAATCCTGGTCGCTTCTGCCATGGCCACTCTGCTCCTTGTTCCACCTTGGCGGTTTATATGAGCCACTGCCGTGACATTGTCTGACTGAATCAGAACTGGTTTTCTCCGAAGCAAGTTCTCCGCTTGACAAAGGGCGTTGTATATGGCCCTCAACTCCAGGACGTTGATGTGGAGACAAGTCTCCAGGTTTGACCAGAGACCTTGGAAATTTCTTCCCAGTATTACTGCTCCCCAGCCTCGGAGGCTTGCGTCCGTTGTCACCAGGACCCAGTCCTGAATGCCGAACCTGCGACCCTCTAGTAGGTGAGCACTGTTCAGCCACCACAGGAGAGATACCCTGGTCCTGGGAGACAGGGTGATCCTTTGATGCATTTGTAAATGGGACCCGGACCACTTGTCCAAGAGGTCCCATTGAAAAGTCCTCGCATGGAATCTGCCGAAAGGGATGGCCTCGTATGAAGCCACCATCTTCCCCAGGACCCGCATGCACTGATGCACTGAAACCTTCTTTGGTTTCAATAGGTTCCCGACAATGGCCATGAGTTCCTGAACCTTTTTGATCGGAAGAAAACCCTTTTTCTGGTCTGTGTCTAGAATCAGGCCCAAAAAGGTCAGACGCGTTGTAGGAACTAGCTGGGACTTCGGTATATTGAGAATCCAGCCGTGTATCTGCAACGTCTTCATGGACAGAGACACGCTGTCCAGCAACTTCTCCCGAGATCTCGCCTTTATGAGGAGATCATCCAAGTATGGGATAATTGTGATCCCCTGCCTGCGCAGGAGCACCATCATTTCCGCCATTACCTTGGTGAAAACCCTCGTGGCCGTGGAAAGCCCAAACGGCAACGTCTGAAATTGGTAGTGACAGTCCTGGACTGCAAATCTCAGGAACGCCTGATGAGGGGGGAATATCGGAACATGAAGGTATGCATCCTTTATGTCCAGGGACATCATCCAATCCCCCCCCCCCTCCAGGCTGGCGATGACCGCCCTGAGTGATTCCATTTTGAACTTGAACCTCTTCAAGTACAAGATCAGAGATTTTAGGTTTAAAATGGGTCTGACCGAACCGTCCGGTTTCGGGACCACAAACAGGGTTGAGTATTATCCCTCTCCCTGCTGGAGATGAGGAACTGTGACAATCACCTGTTGAATATACAATTTTTGGATTGCTGCCAACACTAACTCCCTCTCTGACGGGGAAGCCGGCAGAGCAGATTTGAAAAACCGGCGAGGAGGCAAGTCTTCGAATTCCAGCCTGTATCCCTGAGAAACAATCTCTAATGCCCAGGGATCCACCTGCGAGTGAACCCAGACGTGGCTGAAAAACCGAAGACGAGCTCCCACCAGATCTGCCTCCCCCCGGGAAGCCCCAGCGTCATGCGGTGGACTTTGCAGACGCAGGGGAGGACGTCTGCTCTTGGGAACTAGCTGTGTGCAGCTTCTTTCTCCTGCCTTTCCCTCTGGTAACAAAGGACGATCCCCGCACCTTCTTGTCTTTATTGGAACGAAAGGACTGCATTTGATAATGAGGTGCCTTCTTTGTATGCTGCGGGGGGACATAAGGTAAGAAATTCGACTTACCAGCCGTAGCGACAAGGTCCGAGAGGCCGTCTCCAAACAACTCCTCCCCCTTGTAAGGCAAGGACTCCATATGCCGCTTTGAATCGGCATCTCCCGTCCACTGCCGGGTCCACAAGAGCCGTCTAGCAGAAATAGACATAGCATTTATTCTGGAGCTTAATAAACAAATGTCTCTCTGAGCATCTCTCATATACAAGGCAGCATCTCTGATATGCTCTATGGTCATTTGAATGGCATCCCTATCTAAGGTGTCAATCTCCGCAGATAAGGAATCTGCCCATGCCACAACCGCACTACAAACCCAGGCCGACGCCATAGCCGGTCTAGCAATAGTACCTGAATGTGTAAATGTGCTTCAAGGTAATTTCCTGCCTGCGATCAGCAGGTTCCTTGAGGGAAGCCGTATCCTGAGAAGGCAGTGCCACCTTTTTGGACAAGCGTGTCAGCGCCTTGTCCACTTTAGGCGAAGATTCCCAGCGTATCCTATCAGTTTGTTGAAAAGGATACGCCATAAGAATCCTTTTGGGAACTTGTGGTCTCCTATCCGGAGATTCCCAAGCCTTTTCGCACAATTCACTTAATTCAAATGAGGATGGAAAAGTGACTTCAGGCTTTTTCTCTTTATACATGTGTACCCTGGTGTCAGGGACAGGGGGTTCCTCAGTAATATGCAAAACCTCTTTAATGGCAATAATCATGTACCGAATACCTTTTGCCACCCTCGGCTGTAATTTTGCATCTTCATAGTCGACACTAGAGTCAGTATCTGTGTCTGTATCTGTCATCGATCTGGGATATGGTGCGCTTCTGAGACCCCGAAGGGCCTGGCGCCACAGGGACAGGCATGGACTGGCTACCTGACTGATCCCTAGCTTCTGCCTTGTCTAACCTTTTATGCAATAGATTGACATTTGCATTCAAGACATTCAGCATATCCACCCATTCCGGTGTCTGCGTTGCCGACGGCGACCTGACATTCAAACACTCCCCCGCCACAGTAAGCGAGCCTTCCTCGTCAAACATGTCGACACACGCGTACCGACACACTTCACACACACAGGGAACCCCTTTTCTGAAGACAGTATCCCTGTCAAGGCCCTTTGGAGAGACAGAGAGAGAGTATGCCAGCACACACCCCAGCGCAATGACCCTGGAGACCAACACAAAATGTTTTTCCCCAGCAGCGCTGTTAATATGTAAACCGCAAATTATGTGCCCCCACCCTCTCTTTTAAACACCCTCTTCACCGTGTGTAAGCAGGGGAGAGTCCGGGGAGCTTCCTCTCAGCAGTGCTGTGGAGAGAAAATGGCGCTGGTGAGTGCCGAGGGAGAAGCCCAGCCCCCTCGGCGGCAGGCTTCTGTCCCGCTCATACTTACTAAAATATGGCGGGGGCTCTTTTATATACATGTACAGAGCCCACCTGTACATATATATTGTCTTTTGCCATACCAGAGGTTTATATCGCTGACCAGGGCGCCCCCCCCTGCGCCCTGCACCCTTACAGTGACCGGAGTATGTGAGGTGTATGGGAGCAATGACGCACAGCTGCAGTGCTGTGCGTTACCTCAGTGAAGCTGAAGGCTTCTGCCGCCTGACGACTTCTGACTTCTGTTCTTCTAGCTCTGTGAGGAGAACGGCGGCGCGGCTCCGGGGGTGGACGCCCAGTAAGAACCTGCGTTCACCCCCTCTGGAGCTAATGGTGTCCAGTAGCCGAGGAAGCAGAGCCTATCTTAGACAAGAAGGTCTGCCCCTCTCTCCTCAGTCCCTCGATGCAGGGAGCCTGTTGCCAGCAGTGCTCCCTGTGAAAAAGTAGTAAAAAGTTGAGAAAAAATCCAAACAAAAATGCTTCTAGGCAGAGAACTCAGGAGAGCTCTCTGCAGTGCACCCATCCTGCTCTGGGCACAGTGTAAAACTGAGGTCTGGAGGAGGGGCATAGAGGGAGGAGCCAGTGCACACCCAGAATCCAAAGCTTTCTTAAAGTGCCCTATCTCCTGCAGAGCCCGTCTATTCCCCATGGTCCTTACGGAGTCCCAGCATCCTCAAGGACGTTAGAGAAATATAAATACACTTCAGTGCGCAATTACATGTGCCCCCCCCCCCCCCCCCCTCTTTTATGCCCTCTGTAACCGTGTTCAGCAGGGGAGAGTCCGGGGAGCCAGCTTCTGCAGTGTGCTGTGGAAAAAATGGTGCTGGTTAGTGCTGGAAGGATCAAGCCCCGCCCCCTCAACGGCGGGCTTCGGTCCCGCTCAAATTATTTATACTGGCGGGGGTTTATTAATATACTGCCTCTGCAGTATCTATTTTATATGCCAGTGTCCCTTGAGGTTAATAATGCTGCCCAGGGCGCTCCCCTGCGCCCTGCACCCGTACAGTGCCTGTTGTGTGTGATCTGTGTGGGAGCAATGGCGCGCAGCTTTACCGCTGCACGTTACCTCAGTGAAGATCATGAAGTCTTCTGCCGCCTTTGAAGTCTTCTTTCTTCTCATACTCACCCGGCTTCTATCTTCCGGCTCTGTGAGGAGGGCGGCGGCGCGGCTCCGGGACGAACAGTGAGGGGAGACCTGCGTTCCGACTCCCTCTGGAGCTAATGGTGTCCAGTAGCCTAAGAAGCAGAGCCTAGCATTTAAGTAGGTCTGCTTCTCTCTCCTCAGTCCCACGATGCAGGGAGCCTGTTGCCAGCAGGGCTCCCTGAAAATAAAAAACCTAACAAAATTCTTTCTTTCAGAGAAACTCAGGAGAGCTCCCTGTAGTGCACCTAGTCTCCTCTGGGCACAGTATCAAACTGGGGTCTGGAGGAGGGGCATAGAGGGAGGAGCCAGTGCACACCCATATCTAAAGTTCTTTTTAGTGCCCATGTCTCCTGCGGAGCCCGTCTATTCCCCATGGTCCTTACAGAGTCCCCAGCATCCTCTAGGACGTAAGAGAAATAACATTTACTCAAATAAATAAATAAATAATGCATTAACACTTCATGCAGTTGCAGAACATTACTATATTAATCTCCCTAAATAGCAGCGCCACCTTAGATATAGGTTTCTTAAACTCCAACAGTGTAATTATACACGACCGTACAAAAAAGTTATGGCTAACACCTACATGAATCTGTTGGAGTTTACTCACAAACAGCAAGAATTATATATAAAGCTTTATCATTAAATAAATTGTATATAAATAATGCTCAGCTATATTCTACATAGAGAATGATTATTTTTTTTCCATTACCAAAGAAATTCTGCAGTACGTTAATTTTCGCCCATTCATATCAGTCCCTGTCCCATTAAAGCTCATCATCTATGGGGGTGATTCAGACCTAATCACTGCTGTGCATTTTCGCACAGCGGGAGATCAAGTCATAACTGCGCACGTGCGTCAGACAACAACAGGCATCACTAGTCAGCGACAGGATGGTGCAAAAATTCTGATCGCATGGGCATTCGCAAGGTGATTGACAGGAAGTGGCCATTTGTGGGTGGTTATTGACCGTTTACTGGGAGTGTCCAGAAAAACACAGGCATGCCCAAGCATTTTCAGGGCGGGTGTCTGACGTCAGCTCCGGCCCCCGATCAGCCTGTTCTGATCGCACTGTAGGAGTAAGTCCTGGGCTGCGCAGAGACTGCACAGAGTGGATGTTTGCAGCTCGGCGTACACATGGGATCGCACAATTGCACTGCGAATTTACACTCCCCCCGGGGCAGCGACTATCTGAAGGCAGGACAGCAAAGTTAGCAGCCCAGCTATCAGGTCTGAATCACCCCCTGTATTCCCTACTAAATGTACACACAAACTAGGGTAATCATTACTTTTCAATTGTTCTTTTGTGCTTGGTTAATAAATACCATGAGAGATGCATTTTCCTGTATTATTTACTTTGTGATCAGACATATTACTGGAATGTGTGGCTTTGTTTACTAGTAGGTGTCATCAGTGGAGATAGGATAAGAATAGAAGCTCCTCCTCTCCATAGTTCTCAGTTACTAGTCAGAAGGTCAGACTTTGAGACTCTGTTCACCAATATAGTAGCTATAAAGATTTTTACAATTTCTTTGCATATATCATAAACTAAAATGGACTTATTACACCATTAAATTCTTACCACTGTTCACCAAAAAATACGTGATGTCAAATAAACAAAACAAATACAAAAAGAACAAAATAAAATAAGTCAACTGAATACAAAGCGCTCAGCTCCTTTTTAGTTGTTAATACTGGATAGGAGGATGCAATTACAACTTTGAGTACTGAGTTAGTCTTTTATACATCTATTGGGTTGGATAGGGACAGTTAGTGAACAGCAATTTTCTTATCATTCTAAACATGTTCAAAGGTTTCCAGGTCTAGCTCTGAGCTGACTGGACTACTCCAAGAGCGTCATTAAGGCACGCCAATGTTATATGCTTTGGGTCACTGTCTTGTTGGAATATAAATATTAACCCTAGAGATTTTTCAGCATGTTGACAGATTGTTAACAAAAAGGATAAGACATGATTAACGCGAGTCCTTTATAAGCCATAGAAAGAGCACTCTGTAAAATGACTCTGACAACAAACATACATCATTTTCCACTACTGGTTTGTATTACAGAAGCCTCCTGCAATGTTCACTGTGGCTCTCGTAGGCAAGTTCATGTCTTAAACGTTTTCCCAGTTGTAATTAGGATTTTTTTCCTATTTTGTATTGTGGTCTTTGCCAAGATATTGGACTAAAGGAATAAATATGATTCTCCTAACAACTCTTTTCATACTGTTACAAGGTAAACAGCCACCAGGGGCCTCTGCAAGTGAACCATAAAGCAGAAAACAAAAACTCTAAACTAGGGGTATGGTATGGAAGGTAGATAGTAACTAGGTCGACAGGGTCTCTAGGTCAAAAGGTCAACATGAGTTTTTTATGTTTTTTTGGTGTCGTTTTCTTCGCAGAGTGACCGGGAACCCCAATTAGTGCACCGTGTCCCCTCGGATGCGGGCAAGGTGCCTTGCTCCACTGCCGCTTCGCTCGGCACAGATTACCATTCCAATCGTAGTCCACGTGGATCGTTAAGTATGAAAAGGTTCAAAAAAAGAAAAAAAAATTGTGAAAAAGTCATGTCGACCTTTTGAACTGTCGACCTAGACACCCTGTCGACCTAGAAACCCTGTCGACCAATAGTGGTCGACCTAGAGACCGGATCCCATTTACTAGTCCTAGTATATAAAGAAAGGGAAAAAAGGAATACCAGGAATAGTTTAGTACCACAGTAAATCATAACACAGGGTAAGTAGCTCGGTAGAGAGGTGTATTGGTGCAGTGTCTAAGTGCTTAATTTGGAACCAAACATAAATAAAATAATGCTTTACGGTCAGAATAAATTAATTCAAATGAAAACGACCTAGCCCCCCATCCAGGGCACTGACTCACTTCTTCACCCCTGACTATCCTTGGGCAGCAAGTCTGCATCACAAAGTCTCTCACCGATGTTTAATTACCTCGACAGCAATTAACCCCGATAAGCCGTAGCATGCCGCGGCTTATCAGGGATTTTGTTTCACCTGCCTTCAGCAGGCGAAGCAAAATCCCCGATAACAGTCCCGGTTTCATCCAAAAACTGGGCCATTTCACCCGAAAACACTGGCCGAGCTAATTAAATAGCCAGACCGCAGCACCCGAAGAAACATCTGGGGTTTTTACTCCCAATGTCTCTTTGGGGCAAATTGAATATCCCAGTCTGCCTGCTTCTTTGCAGATCTATCACATGCTCCAGTATGGCTTGGCTGTCACAGCTACTCACAGTCTCAGTCCTTTCTCTCACAGGTACAGTAAGGTACCTCCTAGCCTCCTCAAACTCAAGGCTCACTGGCCTGGCTTCTTCTCAGCAACACATTGCTCAGTCCCAGAGTTTGGTAGCCTTCCCAGTCTACTACAGGCAGAGGCTCAGCTCTGACTGGCTTTCCCAACCCCAGATGGGCAGGATACACAGGCCACAGCCTGTCCTGACTGCAGAGTCTTCAAGACGGACTCTACAGCCATTAGGTGTGTGCACACCCGGCTTTAGAACATGTACTTGATACTGTATACAATCTAAAGAACTGTGCCAAGGCGTCCAGAGACACTTCCATGTGGAAGACTTTGTAGAAGTATCACTGCAAGCCTAGCAGACATCCCTCTGGTTAAGATCATAAAGAGCCCTCTACAGTTCCTGGGATGTGTGCTCCCCAATTCATACATCTACTCCTGGGTTCCAAAGATACTGAGTGTGGCCATGGGCAGGAATATGACAAGTACACTTTCAGATTATTCCACAAATAAGTGCAGGGTCCAGATGATTCACATAAAGTGCATACAATATAAAGGCAATCAGTGGAGTACATCAGTTGTTACCCTGTAGCAATGTCTCTCCCATTAGCAATAACACCATAACACAATTTACCCCTTACCAGAATTGGTAGTGATTAAACTTTGGGCAGGTTGGGATGAAGGGAAACTATATAGTCTTTAAAATAACCTTATATTCTTCACTGGATTGGTACTTTTAAATAATCTTTTATCAGATTTGCTCTGAATGTGTTTTACTCTTCATGGTGCAGTTTGAGTCTCGAAATGCAAAAATTAATGGTGGATCATTTCACCCTGGGAGCAGTAGAAAGACTAAATGGCAGTGCCCGAAACGGGAAATGTTGCCAAAGGACAGCAAACCACAGCTGGGGGAACCTCCCACTTAGCACAATCAGTCGTTGGGAATAGGGTAATACAAAGCCAGGCACTTTAGCAGCTGAAACTTTTTACCAGTAGTATTCCAAGCCTCGCACAGGAGTTCAGTAAGATGCTGACTGAGGAAATTCAGCCTTAACCTTATGGCACTTAAACAGCTGGACCTTTTTTGGTGGAGTAGCAGGCTCCTCCTCTTCTAGTAAAAGAACAGATTGGACAGCCCTTACAAGCGCTGATACATCTAAGGTAGACTGAGGCTCTTCCTCCTGTGGGAGACTCTGTGAGAGAGACATCTGCCTCATAAGAATCTGAAAGCTGCGTTGACTATGAGGATGGCACAGCACACCTATTGGCTTTAGTGGGCAATGGGTTTTCACCCTGTAACATCTGCTGAAAAGCAGAAGTAGTAGCCTAGCTCTGTACGGAAGTGGAAAGCGGCATACCTGTAACTGGAATAGCAGGGTGCACCTGCTGGGAGAATCCCAAAGGGAAAGCTACTGTGGGGGTTGCTAAGCGGTCATTCTGTGCTAGCATCTGTGAAAAGGAAGCCCAGGGGGATCCTGCACAGGGGTTGGGGCGGTGACTGGTTAGGTGGAATATAGCAAGCTGCATATAAAACCATCCTGTACAATGTCCTGAGGGGAAAATCCTACTCAACAGGATTTGCATGAGACCAGCACAGGAGCAGCAGCTTCCTTGTGAGCCTTGCCTTTGCTAGACATATACCGTATATACTCGAGTATAAGTCGACCCGAATATAAGCCGAGGCACCTAATTTTACCACAAAAAACTGGGAAAAATTACGGACTTGAGTATAAGCCTAGGGTGGGAAATGCACGGTGCCAGGGGTTTTCATGCTCAGGGTGTCATGCTCGTTGCCAGGGGTTTCATGCGGTAGGTGTTATGCTTGTTGCCAGGGGGTAATGCTTGTTGCTAGGGTTGTGCCCCCAGTGCCACATATACCCCCAGTGACAGATATCCCCCCACAGTGCCAGATAAAAACATGCCCCCGTTGCTTTGCCCCCAGTAGTTATGCCCCTTCTTTGCCCCCAGTAGTTGTGCCCCCTCTTTCATTGCCCCCAGTAGTTATGCCATCTCTTTCTTTGCCCCCAGTAGTTGTGCCCCCTCTTTCTTTGCCCCCAGTAGTTATGACCCCTCTTTCTTTGCCCCCAGTAGTTGTGCCCCCTTTCTTTGCCCCCAGTAGTTGTGCCCCCTCTTTCTTTGCCCCCTGTTGCTGTGCCCCCATCGCTGCTTACAAACACACACAAAAACAATACTTACCACTGCCCCGCTCCTGCTTCCCGACCGCTTCTTCTGCTGCTGCGCTGCTCCGCTCAGTCTGTTCGCCCGCTCCGTCTGGCCGCCCGCTCCGGCGCCCGCTTCCCGGCACCCGATCATCTCTATGGGAGAGACGTTATGACGTCTCTCCCATAGCAACGCCGCACAGACAGACACTAGAGGTCAATAATGACCTCTAGTGTCTGTCCCTGGAGCCGGCTGCAGCGGACGCCCACACAGCCCACGGCGTCCGCTGCAGCCGTTGACTCGAGTATAAGCTGAGGGGGGCTTTTTCAGCATAGAAAAAAGGTGCTGAAAAAGTCGGCTTATACTCAAGCATATACGGTACGTTATGATAAGAACTTACAGTTGATAACGGTATTTCTCCTAAGTCCACAGGATAACAATGGGATATGATGGTATTTCTCCTAAGTCTACAGGATAACAATGGGATATGATGAAACGACAGTGGATTTGCACCATTCGGTCAAAGCTTTTTCAGGCTCCCAGCATGCAACAGGCCCGTCCATATATCCCCGCCTCCTTGCTCAGGCAAGTTAGTTGTATTCCAAAGCTCAAGGCAGGAGCATCATAGATAATCAGGCGATAAGAACACACATGCACACCCTTCCGTACAAGAAGGAAGAGGTTAGTGAGTAAAAGGATCCTCAAATCAGGTGCGTCAGGGTGGGATCCCTGTGGACATAGCAGAAAATAAGATTTTACTCACCGGTAAATCTATTTCTCGTAGTCCGTAGTGGATGCTGGGAACTCCGTAAGGACCATGGGGAATAGCGGCTCCGCAGGAGACTGGGCACAACTAAAGAAAGCTTTAGGTCACCTGGTGTGCACTGGCTCCTCCCACTATGACCCTCCTCCAAGCCTCAGTTAGGACACTGTGCCCGGACGAGCTGACATAATAAGGAAGGATTTTGAATCCCGGGTAAGACTCATACCAGCCACACCAATCACACCGTATAACTCGTGATACTATACCCAGTTAACAGTATGAATATAACTGAGCCTCTCAACAGATGGCTCATAACAATAACCCTTTAGTTAGGCAATAACTATATACAAGTATTGCAGACAATCCGCACTTGGGATGGGCGCCCAGCATCCACTACGGACTACGAGAAATAGATTTACCGGTGAGTAAAATCTTATTTTCTCTGACGTCCTAGTGGATGCTGGGAACTCCGTAAGGACCATGGGGATTATACCAAAGCTCCCAAACGGGCGGGAGAGTGCGGATGACTCTGCAGCACCGAATGAGAGAACTCCAGGTCCTCCTCAGCCAGGGTTAGAATTTAGCAAACGTGTTTGCCCCTGACCAAGTTGCAGCTCGGCAAAGTTGGAAAGCCGAGACCCCTCGGGCAGCTGCCCAAGATGAGCCCACCTTCCTTGTGGAATGGGCTTTTACAGATTTTGGCTGCGGTAGTCCAGCCGCAGAATGCGCCAGCTGAATTGTGCTACAAATCCAGCGAGCAATAGTCCGCTTAGAAGCAGGAGCACCCAGTTTGCTGGGTGCATACAGGATAAACAGCGAGTCAGTTCTCCTGACTCTAGCCGTCCTGGAAACATAATTTTTCAAGGCCCTGACTACGTCCAGTAACTTGGAATCCTCCAAGTCCCTAGTAGCCGCAGGCACTACAATAGGTTGGTTCAAGTGAAAAGCTGATACCACCTTAGGGAGAAACTGGGTACGAGTCCTCAATTCTGCCCTATCCATATGGAAAATCAGATAAGGACTTTTATATGACAAAGCCGCCAATTCTGATACACGCCTGGCCGAAGCCAAGGCCAATAACATGACCACTTTCCGCGTGAGATATTTTAGATCCACGGTTTTTAGTGGCTCACACCAATGTGATTTTAAGAAACTCAACACCACGTTGAGAACCCAAGGTGCCACTGGAGGCACAACCGGGGGCTGAATATGCAGCACTCCTTTTACAATGTCTGAACTTCAGGTACTGAAGCTAGTTCTTTCTGGAAGAAAATCGACAGAGCCGAGATCTGTACCTTAATGGAGCCTAATTTTAGGCCCATAGACACTCCTGCTTGTAGGAAATGCAGAAATCGACCTAGTTGAAATTCCTCTGTTGGGGCCTTTTTTGGCCTCACACCAAGCAACATATTTTCGCCATATGCGGTGATAATGTTTTGCAGTTACATCTTTCCTGGCTTGAATCAGCGTAGGAATGACTTCCTCCGGAATGCCCTTTTCCTTTAGGATCCGGCGTTCAACCGCTATGCCGTCAAAACGTAGCCGCGGTAAGTCTTGGAACAGACAGGGCCCCTGCTGCCGCAGGTCCTGTCTGAGCGGCAGAGGCCATGGGTCCTCTGATATAATTTCTTGAAGTTCTGGGTACCAAGCTCTTCTTGGCCAATCCGGAACCACGAGTATCGTTCTTACTCCTCGCCTTCCCATTATTCTCAGTACCTTTTGTATGAGAGGCAGAGGGGGGAACACATAAACCGACTGGTACACCCACGGTGTTACCACAGCGTCCACAGCTATCGCCTGAGGGTCCCTTGACCTGGCGCAATAACTTTTATACCTTTTTGTTGAGGCGGGACGCCATCATGTCCACCTGTGGCCTTTCCCAATGGTGTACAATCCTTTGGAAGACTTCTGGATGAAATCCCCACTCTCCCGGGTGGAGGTCGTGTCTGCTGAGAAGATCTGCTTCCCAGTCGTCCACTCCGGGAATGAACACTGCTGACAGTGTTAACACATGATTTTCCGCCCATCGGAGAATCCTTGTGGCTTCTGCCATCGCCATCCTGCTTCTTGTGCCGCCCCGTTGGTTTACATGGGCGACTGCCGTGATGTTGTCTGATTGGATCAGTACCGGCTGGTTTTGAAGCAGAGGCCTTGCCTGACTCAGGGTATTGTAAATGGCCCTCAGTTCCAGAATATTTATGTGTAGGGAAGTCACCTGACTTGACCAAAGCCCCTGGAAGTTTCTTCCCTGTGTGACTGCCCCCCAGCCTCAAAGGCTGGCATCCATGGTCACTAGGACCTAGTCCTGTATGCCGAACCTGCGGCCCTCTTGAAGATGGGCACTCTGCAGCCACCACAGGAGAGATACCCTGGTCCTTGAAGACAGGGTTATCAGCCGATGCACCTGAAGCTGTGATCCGGACCACTTGTCCAACAGGTCCCACTGAAAAGTTCTTGCATGGAACCTGCCGAATGGGATTGCTTCGTAGGAAGCTACCATTTTTCCCAGGACTCGCGTGCAATGATGCACCGATACCTGTTTTGGCTTCAGGAGGTCTCTGAGTAGAGATGACAGCTCCTTGGCTTTCTCCTCCGGGAGAAACACTTATTTCTGTTCTGTGTCCAGAACCATCCCCAGGAACAGTAGACGTGTCGTAGGAACCAGCTGTGACTTTGTACTGTTTAGAATCCAACCGTGCTGTTGTAGCACTTTCCAAAATAGTGCTACCCCGACTAGCAACTGCTCCTTGGACCTTGCCTTTATAAAGAGATTGTCCAAGTACGGGATAATTAAAACTCCCTTTTTTCGAAGAGTATCATCATTTCGGCCATTACCTTGGTAAACACCCTCGGTGCCATGTACAGTCCAAACGGCAGTGTCTGGACTTGGTAATGGTAATCCTGTACCACAAATCTGAGGTACTCCTGGCGAGGATGGTAAATGGGGACATGCAGGTAAGCATCCTTGATGTCCCGGGATCCCATGTAATCCCCCTCGTCCAGGCTTGCAATAACCGCCATGAGCGATTCCATCTTGAACTTGAATTTTTTTATGTATGTGTTCAAGGATTTTAAATATAAAATGGGTCACACCGAACCATGCGGTTTCGGTACCCCAAACCGTGTGGAATAGTAACCCCGTCCTTGTTGAAGTAGGGGCACCTTGAGTATTACCTGCTGGGAATACAGCTTATTAATTGCCTCTAGCGCAGCCTCCCTGCCTGAGGGAGTTGTCGGCAAGGCATATTTGAGGAAACGGCGGGGGGGAGACATCTCGAATTCCAGCTTGTACCCCTGAAATACTACTTGAATGAAACAGGGATCCACCTGTGAGCGAGCCCACTGATCGCTGACATTTTTGAGACGGCCCCCCACCGTACCTGGCTACACCTGTGGAGCCCCCGCGTCATGCTGTGTACTCAGAGGAAGCGAGAGAAGAATTTTGATTCTGGGAACAGGCTGACTGGTGCAGCTTTTTCCTTCTTCCCATGTCTCTGTACAGAAAGGAAGCGCCTTTGACCCGCTTGCTTTTCTGAAGCCGAAAGGACTGTACCTGATAATACAGTGCTTTCTTAGTCTGTGACGAAACCTGAGGTAATGGATACGAGGTCCCAGAGACCATCCCCAAATAATTCCTCACCCTTATAAGGCAGAATCTCTATGCGCCTTATAAAGTCAGCATCACCTGTCCAGTGACAGGTCTCTAATACCCTCCTGACAGAATGGACATTACATTCATTTTGGATGCCAGCCGGCAAAATATCCCTCTGTGCATCCCTCATATATAAGACGACGTCTTTAATATGTTCTCATGTTTGACAGGGTCACCGACCATGCTGCAGCAGCACGATCTGCCGGTCTCAGTCTAGTACCTGAGTGTGTAAATACAGACTTCAGGATAGGCTCCTGCTTTTTATCAACAGGTACCTTCAAAATGGCCGTTCCTAAAACGGCAGTGCCACCTTTTTTGACAACCGTGTGAGCGCCTTATCCACCCTAGGGGATATCTCCCGGCGTAACTTATCCTCTGGCGGGAAAGGGTACGCCATCAGTAACTTTTTAGAAATTACCAGTTTCTTATCGGGGGGAACCCACGCTTTTCACACACTTCATTCATTCATCTGATGGGGGAACAAAACACTGCCTGCTTTTTCTCCCCAACATAAAAACCCATTTTTAGAGGGTTAATGTCAGAAATGTGTAACACATTTTTTTTATTGCCGGGATCAAGTCACGGATGTTCCTAGTGGATTGTGTATATGTCTCAACCTTGTCGACACTGGAGTCAGACTCCGTGTCGACATCTGTGTCTGCCATCTGAGTGAGCGGGCGTTTTTGAGCCCCTGATGGCCTTTGAGACGCCTCGGCAGGCGCGGACTGAGAAGCCGGCTGTCCCACAGCTGTTACGTCATCCACCCTTTTATGTAAGGAGTTGACACTGTCTGTTAATACCTTTCACCTAACCATCTACTCTGGTGTCGGCCCCACAGGGGGCGACATCACATTTATCGGCATCTGCTCCGTCACCATATAAGCCTCCTCATTAAACATGTCGACACAGCCGTACCGACACACCGCACACACACAGGGAATGCTCTGACTGAGGACAGGACCCCACAAAGCCCTTTGGGGAGACAGAGAGAGAGTATGCCAGCACACACCAGAGCGCTATATAATGTGGGGATTAACACTATAACTGAGTGAAATTTCCCCAATAGCTGCTTGTATATATAATATTGCGCCTAAATTTAGTGCCCCCCTCTCTTTTTAACCCTTTGAGCCTGAAAACTACAGGGGAGAGCCTGGGGAGCTTTCTTCCAGCTGCACTGTGAAGAGAAAATGGCGCCAGTGTGTCTGAGGGAGATAGCTCCGCCCCTTTTTCGCGGACTTTTCTCCCGCTTTTTTCTGGATTCTGGCAGGGGTATTTACCACATATATAGCCTCTGGGGCTATATATTGTGGTATTTTTGCCAGCCAAGGTGTTTTTATTGCAGCTCAGGGCGCCCCCCCCCAAGCGCCCTGCACCCTCAGTGACCGGAGTGTGAAGTGTGTATGAGGAGCAATGGCGCACAGCTGCAGTGCTGTGCGCTACCTTGGTGAAGACTGATGTCTTCTGCCGCCGATTTTCCGGACCTCTTCTTGCTTCTGGCTCTGTAAGGGGGACGGCGGCGCGGCTCCGGGACCGACCACCAAGGCTGGGCCTGCGGTCGATCCCTCTGGAGCTAATGGTGTCCAGTAGCCTAAGAAGCCCAAGCTGGCTGCAAGCAGGCAGGTTCGCTTCTTCTCCCCTTAGTCCCTCGCTGCAGTGAGCCTGTTGCCAGCAGGTCTCACTGAAAATAAAAAACCTAATTCTATACTTTCTTTCTAGAAGCTCAGGAGAGCCCCTAGTGTGCATCCAACCTTGGCCGGGCACAAAATCTAACTGAGGCTTGGAGGAGGGTCATAGTGGGAGGAGCCAGTGCACACCAGGTGACCTAAAGCTTTCTTTAGTTGTGCCCAGTCTCCTGCGGAGCCGCTATTCCCCATGGTCCTTACGGAGTTCCCAGCATCCACTAGGACGTCAGAGAAATACTGTTATCAATGGTAAGTTCTTACCATACCGTATATTTCTCCGGCAGGGTCCACAGGTTATCCACAGGATACCAATGGGATTTCCCAAAGCAATTTAGTGGTGGGGACGCTCCTGATTGGACAGGAGAATCCTTCGGCTGAATTCAGCGTCATGAGAGGCAAAGGTATCCAAGGCATAATGTCTAAATGAATGTGTTAATGGAAGACCATGTGGCTGCCTTACATATCTGTTCTGCTGAAGCACCATGTTGTGCTGCCCAAGATGGACCTAGCTTACGAGTAGAGTGAGCAGAGACATTAGCCGGAACCGGGAGATCAGCCTAAGAATATGCTTCTGAAATAGTCATCCGAAGCCATCCTGCCAGCGTCTACTTATCAGCAGGCCATCCTCTCTTGTGAAATCCGTAAAGAATGAAGAGAGAATCTGTCTTTCTGATGGCACTGGTACGATTCACGTAGAACCTTAATGCACGGACCACGTCCAGTGATGCATCTCCCGCAGAAAGGCCTGGTACCTGGAAAGCCGGGACTACAATTTCTTCATTAAGGTGGAATTTAGACACCACTTTCGGAAGATACCCAGATCTAGTTCTGAGAACTGCTTTATCTGGATAAAAAAAAAATCAGAAATTGGGAATGACATGATAATGCCCCTAAATCTGATACTCTTCTAGCTGATGCCATAGCCAGTAGAAAGAGAACTTTAGCTGTCAACCATTTAAGATCCACTTTGTTAAGTGGTTCAAACGGGACAACTTGAAGGGCTTTCAGGACTAGACTTAAGTCCCAAGGTACTGTAGGAGGAACAAAAGGAGGTTGAATGCGCAGCATTCCCTGGAAAAAAGTACACACATCCTGTAAATTGGCAATTTTCTTTTGGAACCATACAGTCAGTCAATGCTGGTACTTGCACTCTCAAGGAAACCACCTTCAAACTTTATCCATTCCTGCCTGAAGGAATGCTTAGACCCTGGAAACTCTGAAAGATTTAGGGTCCATTTTCCATTCACTGCACCAATGAATATAGGTTTGCCATATTCGGTGATAAATGCAAGCTGAGGAAGGTTTCCTTGCTCTTAGCATAGTTGGAATTACCTGTTGTGAGAATTCTCTTAACTTCAGGATAGAGATTTCAAGAGCCACGCCGTCAAAGACAGTCGATGCAGATGTCTCTGATAACAAGGACCCTGCATCAGTAGATCTGGACGTTGAGGGAGCAGAAGTGGAACATCCAGCGACATCCTCTGCAGATCTGTGTACCAATGTCTTCTGGGCCAAGCCAGAGCTATTCGTATCACGGCACCATTTCCATGCTTTATCTTTCTCACCACCCTGGGTAATAGGGTGATTGGAGGAAACACATAAGCCAGATGGTGAGATGGGATTTTCGACAGGGCATCCACAAGATCGCTCTGGGATCCTTGGTTCTTGACCCGTATGTGAGCACTTTGTTGTTCAGACGGGATGCCATGAGATCTTTCTCTGGCAACCCCCACTTGTCTACTAGAGTCTGGAAGACCTCCGGGTGTAGAGCCCATTTGTTTGCCTGAATGGTGTGTCGACTGAGAAAGTCCGCTTCCCAGTTTAGGACTCCCAGAACGAACACTGCGGACAGGGCTGGATGATGAAGTTCTGCCCACTTTAGTATGTAACTTACCTCCTTCATCGCTTTTCGGCTGCGAGTTCCTCCTTGATGGTTGAGGTACGCTACTGCCGTCCGAGCGGATCTGGACTGGTTTTCCCCCCGAAGAATGTCCTTTGAATGAATCAGTGCCCTGTACATGGCCCGAAGTTCCAATATGTTTATTGGCAGGCAACTTTCTTCCTTGGTCCATTGCCCCTGAAAACACATCCTTCCTGACACTGCTCCCCAGCCCTGGAGACTGGCGTCTGTCATCAGAATTTCCCAATCTGATATCCAAAAGGGTCTCCCCTTACCCAGATGGGATGACCTTACTTCTATCGTAAGAAACATAGTCTGTGTTTTTATCGTCTGATGCAACCCATCCATTTGGCAAGAATTAGACGCTGCAGAGGCCTCGAGTGGAATTGTGCATACTCCACCATGCTGAATGTTGACGCCATCAAACCCATCACGCGCATTGCTGCGTGAATGCATACCTTTTGACTGTGTAACAAGTCCTGAATCCTTGACTGGACCTTGGATATCTTGTTCAGAGGTAAAATTACTCTCTGAAGCCTTGAATCCAGTATAGCCCCCAAGTGAGTCATCCATTGTGACGGAACCAGAGACGATTTTACCAAATTTATGAGCCACCCGTGGTTCTGCAGACACGTTATTGTCTGTTGCAGATGACATAAGAGCAATTCCTGCTTCTCTGCCAGGATTAAAAGATCGTTGAGGTATGGAAATATTCTTATCCCCTGCTGGCAGAGATAAGATGCCATTACCACCATAATCTTGGTAAGTGCTCTGGGAGCTGTGGCTAACCCAAAAGGTAGGGCCTGGAACTGAACATGCTGTTGGAGGATAGCAAACCTGAGATAGCACTGATGGGACAGTGCTATAGGAACATGTAGGTAAGCATCCTGTATATCCAGGGATACCATATAATCCCCTGGATCCATGCCCAAAATGATGGAACGTAACGTCTCCATGTGAAACCGAGGTACCCAAATGTATTTGTTCAGTATTTTGAGATTGAGAATGGGCCGAAATTACCCATTTGGCTTCTGAACTAAAAACAGGTTGGAGTAAAAACCCTGTCCCCGTTGTGCAGGAGGAACTGGAATGACTACTCCTGACTGAAGCAATTTCTAAACTGCTTCTAACAAAGCCCTGGCCTTCATCTCTACCCGAGACGGGCTGGTACAAGAAAACCTTCGAGGAGGGTGCTTCTTGAAAGCATAACCTGGAGATACGGCTTCCTGCACCCAGGCATCTGTTGAAGACTGCTGCCAGATCTGTGCAAACTGAAGAAGTCAGCCCCCCACCCTGGGGTCCCCCAGGTGGAGGCCAGCACCATCAGACTGATGGCTTATGATCTGTTTTCCCAACCGGTCCTTTGGTAGCCCTATGTTTTTAGTCTTACCAGACTTGTTGTATTGGGGCTGCTTGCCATCACTTTTTCCTTTAGCTTTTCCTTGAGACCGAAAGGGCCGAAAAGCCAGAACATTAGGTTTGAAATTGCATGTGGAAGGAAACTTGACCATCTTGGAGTCTGCTTCTGACTCCAAAATATCTGTCAATTCTTTACCAAAAAGAATATCTCCAGAATAGGGAAAAGATTCCAAAATCTTCTTAGATTCTGAATCAGCTTTCCACGTACGTAGCCAAACTGCTCTGCGAGCAGCTATTGTTGAAGCAGATGCCCTGGAGGCAATACTACTATCCAATGCTGCTTCTTCCAGAACATTGCAGCCTGTTTTATATGAGCTATATGGGATTTTTGCTCTCTAGAAGCTATAGAAAAATCCACCTCCAATGCATCAGCCCAGGCAGCCACTGCCTTTGCCATCCAAGCGGAAGCCATGGCTGGCCTTATGACTGCCCCAGACAGGGAAAAAATGTTTTTTTAGAAAACCATCCACTCTCCTATCCATGACCTCATTTAATGATGTTGAAGGCAAAGTTAATGTAGATTTTCGCACTAATCAAATTACATGCGTATCTACTTTAGGAGCCACCTCCCTTTTTAAACAATCCCCAGCTGGAAGAGGATAATTGGAATTCCATTTCTTAGGAATTCTAAACTTCTTATTGGGCGTAGCCCAAGCCTCTTCCATAATTTCAGTCAGCTGATCTGACCCTGGAAACTCAGTCTTAACTGTTTTGGGACGTTTAAACACAGGTGCCTTGGTTTTTAACACAGGCTCTGCTGAATCCTCTAAGGATAGAATGGCTTTCATTGCTTTAATTAACTCAGCTATATCCACTGAGCCGAGACCTTCCTCCTCCTCTTTGTATGCCGAAGTAGAATTTATTGAGCTTTCATCTTCCGATGAATCCTCATCTGAATCATGTGTAGCCTGTGAGGGTGAAGATTTACTTACCAACGGCTTATCAGCTTGTTTTTTTTTTGAGAAGCTGATGCTGGTAGTGATACACTATAGGTGGGGAGCTGCCTGTAAGGGTTAATAGTGTAACCTATCCCTGGTACAGGAGTTGGAGGAATTATCTGTTCAGCTATACTGGATAAAGTCTGTGCAAACATAGCCCAAGGTGGATCCATCTGCACCTGAATCTGCCTTGTATTTTTCATTAACCCCTGGTGAAAACTAAAACAATTTGCACACAAACCATCATGAACCATATCCTGAGAGGATAACACAGCTTTGCAAGACAAACATGATATGAGTGTTGGTGTTGCTGTGAGTGTACCTTCCTCACCTTTGCCGATCTTAGACATGATAAATAATCAACACTTCCACAGTGCACTACAGAATTTGCGACTGTAATCACCCTACCCATGTACCAGCATTGAGGATCGGAATAAACAAACTGACAGAAATATAGTAAAGTCAGCAATCACACTAGCAGTCAGTCATATGTTATACATTGGTATAATACGCAATATGAGCACACCATCAACTACAACTACATTTTAAGTATGTAGGAGAACATATTACTGCATCATGTTTAAGCAGATCTAACGTATTCAGACGCAATGCGAAAGAAACAACAGTAAATGTACACAGACTCATATGCAATAGGCACTTATCTAACTATTCTTCCTCAAAGGGTAGAGACATAGTGCTGTATAACACGTACTCAGTAGAGTGGGATACAGGGAGACTCAACTCGCTTCCAGGACCGATCAATACGTTAGCGAACGCTGAGTGGATCCAGACGCTACTAGTGTACACTGCCGCTCCATGAACCTATAGTGAACACGGACGCACCAGTCACACAGCCGCCTATGCTGCGACTGGGTCCCCTTCGTTTACAGCATCGGAGACGAAAGCGGGAGACTCGGAGGAAACTGGTGAACATGAACGGGGGGGGGGGGAAATCGACCAGGAGAGTGTCTGACTCCCCACTGCTGCCATCAATCCTAGGGATCGTGGCCTCATACTATTTCTGTAGCCTCTGATCCCAAAGGCCTAGCGCTGGTGCAGCCGAGGTGGCAGCCACGTCAGCGACTGTTTGGTGGTCTCCTCCCAAAACAATGCGGCTGTGTCCGTATTCCCACTCTAAGCGGAACCGATGCCTTACCTTCTCCCCGTGCTCCGGCCACAGCCTGGTAACGTCTGCTGGACCTGCTAGTATAGCTGACACAGACGCCCGCCGAAACAGCACTGTACTCGTGGGTAAGCGTTGCCGCGACCCAGCGGAGAGTTATTGGAGCGACTATCTAAGGTACGTATAAGACGCTGTTTAGAAAGATCACGCAGAAAAATAGTAAGACTATAAAAATACAATAAGAAAGCCTAGGGCTGCTAAAAACCAGCAGCCCTCTGACCATGGTCCGGCTCCTGCTGCATCAAACAAAAAAAATTATTTGCCCGAGCAAGGAGGCGGGAATATATGGATGGGCCCGTTGCATGCTGGGAGGCCGGAAAAGCTTTGACCGATTGGTGCAAATCCGCTGTCGCTTCATCATATCCCATTGTTATCCTGTGGATAACCTGTGGACCCTGCCGGAGAAAAACGAGATTTATGGTAAGAACTTTCCGTTGTTAAATCTCTTTCTGCGAGGTACAGTGGGCTCCACAAGGATTAACATCGGGGTGTAGAGTAGGATCTTGATCCGAGGTACCAACAGGCCCAAAGCTTTGACTGTTCCCAAGATGCACAGTGCGCCTCCTCTATAACCCCGCCTCCGTGCACATGAGCTCAGTTTCGTTAATCAGCCCAATGCAGTAGCAGGTACTAGAGACGACAAACGCTCGTAGCCAATTACACCACACACTCACCACAGGAGAGGGTGACAGCTTCTTTGGGTTGGTGTGGCATAGCCGCTAAGTGCGTCAGGGTGGGCGCCTTGTGGAGCCCAGTGTACCTCGCAAAAAGATTTAACAATGTTAAGTTCTTACCATAAATCTCGTTTTCTGCTGCGGAGTACACTGGGCTCCACAAGGATTAACATAGGGGATGTCCTAAAGCAGTTCCTTATGGGAAGGGACGCACTGTAGCGGGCACAAGAACCCGGCGTCCAAAGGAAGCATCCTGGGAGGCTGAAGTATCGAAGGCATAGAACCTTATAAACGTGTTCCCCCGAGGACCATGTAGCCGCCTTGCACAATTGTTCAAGGGTCGCACCACGGTGGACCGCCCAAGAAGGTCCAACCGACCGAGTAGAATGGGCTTTGATGGTAGCAGGAGCTGGACGACCAGCCTGTACATAAGCATGCGCAATCACCATTCTAATCCATCTGGCCATAGTCTGCATGGAAGCAGGCCAGCCACGTTTGTGAAAACCAAAACAGTACAAACAGAGAATCAGATTTCCTAATGGAGGACGTTCTCTTCACATAGATACGGAGAGCCCATACCACATCCAAAGACCTCTCTTTGGAAGACAACTCAGGAGAATTAAAGGCCAGAACCACAATCTCCTGGTTAAGGTGGAAGGAAGATACCACCTTGGGTAAATAACCCGGGTGCGTTCTAAGAACCGCCCGGTCATGGTGAAAAATCAGATGGGGGGGGGGGGACTTACAGGATAAAGGCACCAAAGTACGAGACCCTTCTAGCTGAAGCAATAGCCAGCAAAAACAGCACCATAAGGGACAACAACTTAAGGTCAGCAGAGGCAAGAGGTTCAAAAGGAGACTCTTGCAAGGCCTCCAACCTCCAATACCACCGACAGATCCCAAGGGGCCACAGGAGGTACATAAGGAGGCTGAATCCGCAACACACCCTGAGTGAATGTATGAACATCCGGAAGGGCGAAAATCTCTCTCTGAAACCAAACCGACAAGGCAGAAATGTGAACCTTGAGGGAGGCCAGACGAAGGCCTAAGTCCAGGCCCTGTTGTAAGAAAGCCAACAGTTTGGCCGTGCTAAACTTGATTGTCATGATTGTGAGACGCACACCAAGTAAAGTAAGCATTCCAGACCCTATGGTAAATCCGAGCAGAAGCCGGCTTAAGATGCTTCAACATAGTTTGAACGACCGCCTCAGAAAAACCCTTGGCCCTCAGGACGGAAGCTTCAAGAGCCATGCCGTCAAAGTCAGACGGGCCAAGTCCGGGTAAACAGAAAGGCCCTGAACGAGGAGGTCTGGTCGTTGTGGAAGTAGAAGGGGACGATCTAGCGAGAGGCCCTGTAGATCGGAGAACCAGTGCTGTCTGGGCCACGCTGAAGCAATCAGAAGTAGGTTTGCTCCTTCTTGCTTGAACTTCCGTATTACTCTAGGCAGGAGTGACACGGGAGAGAACACGTACGGCAGTCGAAAGTTCCATGGGATTGACAGAGCATCCACGAACGCTGCATGAGGATCCCTTGTCCGTGCTCCAAAGACCGGAACCTTGTGGTTGTGTTGAGATGCCATCAGGTCCACATCTGGAAAGCCCCACTTGTCCACGAGAAGTTGAAACACCTCTGGATGGAGGCTCCATTCTCCGACGTGTACGTCCTGATGACTGAGAAAGTCCGCTTCCCAGTTTAGGACTCCCGCAATGAACACTGCGGATATGGCCGGCAGATGGCGTTCTGCCCACTGAAGGATCCGTGATACTTCCCTCATTGCCATGCGGCTTCGAGTGCCGCCTTGATGATTGATGTACGCCACCGTGGTGGCGTGTCCGATTGTACTTGAACAGGTCTGTTCTGTATTAGATGCTGGGCCATTGTCAACGCATTGAACACTGCCCGCAGTTCCAGAGTATTTATCGGGAGTAGAGACTCCTCCTTGGTCCACTGACCCTGAAGAGAGTGTTGTTCCAACACCGCGCCCCAACCTCTCAGACTGGCATCCATCGTTAGTAGGACCCAGTTGGATATCCAGAAGGGATGGCCCCTGCCCAATCGTTGGTCCAGTACCCACCAGCTCAGTGACGGGCGGACCTCCGGAGACAAGGAGATCATGTGAGATCTGATTCGGTGAGGCAGGCCATCCCACTTGGTCAGAATTAACTTCTGCAGAGGGCGAGAATGGAATTGAGCATACTCCACCATGTCGAAAACCG
Source organism: Pseudophryne corroboree (assembly GCF_028390025.1). NCBI lineage: Eukaryota > Metazoa > Chordata > Amphibia > Anura > Myobatrachidae > Pseudophryne > Pseudophryne corroboree. Next base: position 609,831,317 of record NC_086445.1, read on the forward strand.
ACACCATGAGACCTAGCACTTGCATTGCCGAATGTATCGACACTTGCGGACGTGATAGAAAGCATCATATCCTGTCCTGAAGCTTCAGGACTTTCTCCTGAGACAAGAACAACCGTTGGTTGTGAGTATCCAATAACACTCCCAGGTGTACCATGCTCCGAGCAGGAACCAGGGAGGATTTCTTCCAGTTGATCAGCCACCCGTGGGTTTTCATGAACTGGACCGTCAGATCTAGATGACACAGGAGAAGTTCTGGGGAATTTGCCAGTAACAACAAATCGTCCAAGTACGGTAGGATCCTGACCCCTTGACGGCGGAGAGTAGCAGTCATGACCGCCATTACTTTGGTTTTACAACGGCTCCCCGAGTTTTCACCAAAGGATAACGCCCGAAATTGGTAATGAACATTGCCCACCGCAAACCTGAGGTACTGCTGATGAGATACTGCAATAGGAATATGCAGGTAGGCATCCTGTATGTCCAAGGAGACCATATAGTCCCTAGGCCAGAACAATATAGCGCAGAGTTACCATACGAAACTTGGACACCCGCACATGCTTGTTCAAGGACTTCAGATTGAGAATAGGCCGTGAGGACCCGTTCGGTTCCGGGACTAGAAACAGCGTTGAATAGTACCCCTTGTCTCTCTGAGCCAGGAATGTACCACCGAATGAAGAGCGTTTGCCTTTGTCGGGTCCAGAGGAACATCTGTCAGGCAAAATCGATGAGGGGGACGATTCTTGAAGGGTACGGCGTAACCTCGAGTGTCGACTTTCCTTACCCAGGCATCAGAAGTGGTCTTCAACCATTCCTGGGCAAAACCTATAAGTCGGCCCCCCAACCTAAAATCCCCCAGAGGCAGGCCCGCCCCGTCATGCAGCAGGCTTGTCAATTTTGGAAGCAGGCTGACGGGCAGCCCAGGCTCGCTTCTGTCTGGGCTTGGCAGGTCTGGAAGCACGAGCTTGCTTTGGATACGCCTGACCTTTAACTTTACCTGGGAGGACAAAGGGCAGAGGGAAAGTACTTTTAGCCTTCTGCGTGGGAGGAGCCATACTAGGTAGGCAAGCTGTTTTAGCAGTAGCCAGATCAGCCACAATCTTATTGAGGTCTTCTCCAAAGAGAATGTCTCCCTTGAAAGGAAGCACCTCCAGGGTTTTCTTGGAATCTATATCCACCGACCAAGATCTCAACCAAAGGATACGTCTGGCCAAGATGGACGTAGTAGCAGCCTTGGCCGCCAGCACCCCAGCCTCGGAGGCCGCCTCCTTAAGGTATAGAGAAGCCGTGGTAATATACGAGAGACATTGTCAAGCATGCTCAGATGCATTAGAAGGCAGCTCCGCCTCTAGCTCCTGAGCCCACGCCTCAACAGCTTCAGCAGCCCAAGTTGCTGCAATGGTTGGCCTATGCACAGCCCCCGTTAGGGTGTAAATCACTTTCAAACAACCCCCCACGCGTCTATCTGTCGGTTCCTTCAGAGAGGTGACAGTAGTTACTGGCAGAGCAGAGGAAACTACCATACGAGCCACATGAGAATCTACGGGTGGAGGAGTTTCCTAATTTTTACAAAGCTCCGCAGAAAGAGGATAGCGAGCCAACAGTCTCCCCGGATTTTTCCAGGACTCCTGACGTATGTCAGCCAGGTGTTGAAAATGAGGTAAAACTTGTTTAACCACCTTCTTACGTTTAAATCTGTCCGGCTTTTTAGAGACAGCCTCAGGCTCATCAGAGACCTGAAGAATGAGCCCGATAGCCTCAATCAAATCAGGGACATCCACCATTGACTTTCCCTCCCCATCAGAAGCATCTCAGTCAGTGTCTCTGGGGTCAGTATATGCACCATCCTCCTCAGAGGATGTGTCCGGGATAGCAGTGGATTGTGAGGAGGTAATGGCCTGTTTAGAAGACGTCTTAGGCGGGCGAGAGTAAGATTTAGATTTAGTCAGTGACCGGTTTAGGTGCTGTAACTGAGTGGAGATTTGATCTGTCCATGGCGGATTAATTGCAGGGACCATGAACTGCTGCAGTGGCACAGGTGGTCCCACAGGGGGCGCCAGTTTAGTTACAAGTGTGTTTAACAGCGTGGAAAAGGTAGCTCAAGGCGGGTCATTTGTTGCCCCCGGTGCTACGGACCCACTGGGGGGTAAGGAACCCCCTGAACCTGAACTCTCCGCTGCCATATTATCCTCCAAAATGTCTGCGGCATCACTACCACGCAATGTGGGAGAAGCCCCAGCTCCGTCGCCTCATGTAGCTGACATAACAGTAAGCACAATATTGGGCAACCCGGTACAATTCTTAGCAGCAATATACCTAGCAAGAACTCCCAGTGAATTGTGACTGTGTCAGCACAAACCGGGAATCCAAGAGATATATGGTGACTATAAATCACAAGGAAAAATACACAGCAAGTATAACTTGTGAAAAACCTACATTATACAGAAAACCTGATACATTTCGCCCCCTCAGTTTATGGAATATAGGAGTAGCACGCTGAGTGAAATACCCGATATGGCAGCCACGCAGCAGCTACATGCACACACATATATAGTCACAAGCGTACCATGCAGAAATTATGCACCATAAAACTGCACTGGACTAGCAATACAAAGTAATACTCAGTATGGCTATATATGTAACAATAGCTGTAACAAAGCACAGTAGATACTGGATGTATATCACAGGGTGTTTGCACCACACAGCCCTGAATGTATGCACTCTTTCTTAACTAACACTGTCCCAGTGACAGGTAGAATACTTAAGTGTCCTGTAAAATGCACAGCGCTGGCGATCAGGCTTTACAGAGGAGGATTTGCCCCAGCAATCCCAGGAACAGCTCAGCTCCGTAGTGATGGCTGCTGACAGGGAGTGAGGGAGAGATATGCAGCTCCAAGGCGGTAACATTCACAGAAATGGCGCCCTGGGTCTGGGGGAGGGGTTACAGGTTAGGCCTTCTCCCCGCTGCGGGCTATGAAAAAAATAAGAATTTACTTACCGATAATTCTATTTCTCGTAGTCCGTAGTGGATGCTGGGGACTCCGTAAGGACCATGGGGAATAGCGGCTCCGCAGGAGACTGGGCACAAAAGTAAAAGCTTTTAGGTCACCTGGTGTGCACTGGCTCCTCCCCCTATGACCCTCCTCCAAGCCTCAGTTAGGATACTGTGCCCGGACGAGCGTACACAATAAGGAAGGATTTTGAATCCCGGGTAAGACTCATACCAGCCACACCAATCACACCATATAACTTGTGATCTAAACCCAGTTAACAGCATGATAACAGAGGAGCCTCTAGAAAAGATGGCTCACTACAGCAATAACCCGATTTTTTGGTAACAATAACTATGTACCAGTATTGCAGACAATCCGCACTTGGGATGGGCGCCCAGCATCCACTACGGACTACGAGAAATAGAATTATCGGTAAGTAAATTCTTATTTTCTCTGACGTCCTAGTGGATGCTGGGGACTCCGTAAGGACCATGGGGATTATACCAAAGCTCCCAAACGGGCGGGAGAGTGCGGATGACTCTGCAGCACCAAATGAGAGAACTCCAGGTCCTCCTCAGCCAGGGTATCAAATTTGTAGAATTTTACAAACGTATTTGCTCCTGACCAAGTAGCTGCTCGGCAAAGTTGTAAAGCCGAGACCCCTCGGGCAGCCGCCCAAGATGAGCCCACCTTCCTTGTGGAATGGGCTTTTACAGATTTTGGCTGTGGCAGGCCTGCCACAGAATGTGCAAGCTGAATTGTACTACAAATCCAACGAGCAATAGTCTGCTTAGAAGCAGGAGCACCCAGGTTGTTGGGTGCATACAGAATAAACAACGAGTCAGATTTTCTGACTCCAGCCGTCCTGGAAACCTATATTTCCAGGGCCCTGACAACGTCTAGCAACTTGGAGTCCTCCAAGTCCCTAGTAGTCGCAGGCACCACAATAGGTTGATTCAGGTGAAACGCTGAAAACCACCTTAGGGAGAAACTGAGGACGAGTCCTCAATTCCGCCCTGTCCGAATGGAAAATCAGATGAGGGCTTTTACAGGATAAAGCCGCCAATTCTGACACGCACCTGGCCCAGGCCAGGGCCAACAGCATGACCACTTTCCATGTGAGATATTTTAACTCCACATATTTAAGTGGTTCAAACCAATGTGACTTTTGGAACCCAAAAACTACATTGAGATCCCAAGGTGCCACTGGAGGCACAAAAGGAGGCTGTATATACAGTACCCCTTTTACAAACGTCTGAACTTCAGGGACTGAAGCTAGTTCTTTTTGGAAGAAAATTGACAGGGCCGAAATTTGAACCTTAATGGACCCCAATTTCAGGCCCATAGACACTCCTGTTTGCAGGAAATGTAGGAATCGACCTAGTTGAAAATTCCTCCGTCGGGGCCTTACTGGCCTCGCACCACGCAACATATTTTCGCCAAATGCGGTGATAATGTTTTGCGGTTATATCCTTCCTGGCTTTGATCAGGATAGGAATGACTTCATCCGGAATGCCTTTCTCCTTCAGGATCCGGCGTTCAACCGCCATGCCGTCAAACGCAGCCGCGGTAAGTCTTGGAACAGACAGGGTCCTTGCTGGAGCAGGTCCCTTCTTAGAGGTAGAGGCCACGGATCCTCCGTGAGCATCTCTTGAAGTTCCGGTTACCAAGTCCTTCTTGGCCAATCCGGAGCCACGAATATAGTGCTTACTCCTCTCCATCTTATGATTCTCAGTACCTTGGGTATGAGAGGCAGAGGAGGGAACACATATACACTGACTGGTACACCCACTGTGTTACCAGAGCGTCTACAGCTATTGCCTGAGGGTCCCTTGACCTGGCGCAATACTTGTCGAGTTTTATAAACATGTGGAAGACTTCTGGGTGAAGTCCCCACTCTCCCGGGTGGAGGTCGTGTCTGCTGAGGAAGTCTGCTTCCCAGATGTCCACTCCCGGAATGAATACTGCTGACAGTGCTATCACATGATTTTCCGCCCAGCGAAGAATCCTTGCAGCTTCTGCCATTGCCCTCCTGCTTCTTGTGTCACCCTGTCTGTTTACGTGGGTGACTGCCGTGATGTTGTCCGAATGGATCAACTCCGGGTGACCTTGAAGCAGAGGTCTTGCTGAGCTTAGAGCATTGTAAATGGCCCTTAGCTTCAGGATATTTATGTGAAGTGATGTCTCCAGGCTTGACCATAAGCTCTGGAAATCCCTTCCCTGTGTGACTGCTCCCCAGCCTCGCAGGCTGGCATCCGTGGTCACCAGGACCCAGTCCTGAATGTCGAATCTGCGGCCCTCTAGAAGATGAGCACTCTGCAACCACCACAGGAGAGACACCCTTGTGCTTGGTGACAGGGTTATCCGCTGATGCATCTGAAGATGCGACCCGGACCATTTGTCCAGCAGGTCCCACTGGAAAGTTCTTGCGTGGAATCTGCCGAATGGGATTGCTTCGTAGGAAGCCACCATTTTTCCCAGAACCCTTTCATTGATGTACTGAGACTTGGCTCGGTTATAGGAGGTTCCCGACTAGCTCGGATTACTCCCTGACTTTCTCCTCCGGGAGAAACACCTTTTTCTGGACTGTGTCCAGGATCATCCCTAGGAACAGAAGACGAGTCGTCGGAATCAGCTGCGATTTTGGAATATTGAGAATCTAATCGTGCTGCCGCAACACTACCTGAGATAGTGCTACACCAACCTCCAACTGTTCCCTGGATCTTACCCTTATCAGGGAATCGTCCAAGTAAGGGATAACTAAAATTCCCTTCCTTCGAAGGAGTATCATCATTTCGGCCATTACCTTGGTAAAGACCCGGGGTGCCGTGGACCATCCATATGGCAGCGTCTGAAACTGATAGTGACAGTTCTGTACCACAAACCTGAGGTACCCTTGGTGAGAAGGGTAAATTGGGACATGAAGGTAAGCATCCTTGATGTCCCGAGACATCATGTAGTCCCCTTCTTCCAGGTTCGCAATCACTGCTCTGAGTGACTCAATCTTGAATTTGAACCTCCGTATGTAAGTGTTCAAGATTTTAGATTTAGAATCGGTCTCACCGAGCCGTCCGGCTTCGGTACCACAACAGTGTGGAATAATACCCCGTTCCCTGTTGCAGGAGGGGTACCTTGATTATCACCTGCTGGGAATACAGCTTGTGAATGGCTTCCAAAACTGCCTCCCTGTCAGAGGGAGACATCGGTAAAGCCGACTTTAGGAAACGGCGAGGGGGAGACGTCTCGAATTCCAATTTGTACCCCTGAGATATCACCTGAAGGATCCAGGGGTCTACTTGCGAGTGAGCCCACTGCGCGCTGAAATTCATTGAGACGGGCCCCCACCGTGCCTGATTCTGCTTGTAAAGCCCCAGCGTCATACTGAGGGCTTGGCAGAGGCGGGAGAGGGCTTCTGTTCCTGGGAACTGGCTGATTTCTGCAGCCTTTTTCCTCTCCCTCTGTCACGGGGCAGAAATGAGGAACCTTTTGTCCGCTTGCCCACGAAAGGACTGCGCCTGATAATACGGCGTCTTCTTATGTTGAGAGGCGACCTGGGGTACAAACGTGGATTTCCCAGCTGTTGCCGTGGCCACCAGGTCTGAAAGACCGACCCCAAATAACTCCTCCCCTTAATAAGGTAATACTTCCAAATGCCGTTTGGAATACGCATCACCTGACCACTGTCGTGTCCATAACCCTCTACTGGCAGAAATGGACAACGCACTTAGACTTGATGCCAGTCGGCAAATATTCCGCTGTGCATCACGCATATATAGAAATGCATCTTTTAAATGCTCTATAGGCAATAATATACTGTCCCTATCTAGGGTATCAATATTTTCAGTCAGGGAATCCGACCACGCCAACCCAGCACTGCACATCCAGGCTGAGGCGATTGCTGGTCGCAGTATAACACCAGTATGTGTGTAAATACATTTTAGGATACCCTCCTGCTTTCTATCAGCAGGATCCTTAAGGGCGGCCATCTCAGGAGAGGGTAGAGCCCTTGTTCTTACAAGCGTGTGAGCGCTCTATCCACCCTAGGGGGTGTTTCCCAACGCACCCTAACCTCTGGCGGGAAAGGATATAATGCCAATAACATTTTAGAAATTATCAGTTGTTATCGGGGGAAACCCACGCATCATCACACACCTCATTTAATTTCTCAGATTCAGGAAAACTACAGGTAGTTTTTCCTCACCGAACATAATACCCCTTTTTGGTGGTACTCGTATTATCAGAAATGTGTAAAACATTTTTCATTGCCTCAATCATGTAACGTGTGGCCCTACTGGAAGTCACATTTGTCTCTTCACCGTCGACACTGGAGTCAGTATCCGTGTCGGCGTCTATATCTGCCATCTGAGGTAACGGGCGCTTTAGAGCCCCTGACGGCCTATGAGACGTCTGGACAGGCACAAGCTGAGTAGCCGGCTGTCTCATGTCAACCACTGTCTTTTATACAGAGCTGACACTGTCACGTAATTCCTTCCAACAGTTCATCCACTCAGGTGTCGACCCCCTAGGGGGTGACATCACTATTACAGGCAATCTGCTCCGTCTCCACATCATTTTTCTCCTCATACATGTCGACACAAACGTACCGACACACAGCACACACACAGGGAATGCTCTGATAGAGGACAGGACCCCACTAGCCCTTTGGGGAGACAGAGGGAGAGTTTGCCAGCACACACCAGAGCGCTATATATATACAGGGATAACCTTATATAAGTGTTTTTCCCCTTATAGCTGCTGTATTATTTAATACTGCGCGTAATTAGTGCCCCCCTCTCTTTTTTAACCCTTTCTGTAGTGTAGTGACTGCAGGGGAGAGCCAGGGAGCTTCCCTCCAACGGAGCTGTGAGGGAAAATGGCGCCAGTGTGCTGAGGAGATAGGCTCCGCCCCCTTTTCGGCGGCCTTATCTCCCGTTTTTCTGTGTATTCTGGCAGGGGTTAAATTCATCCATATAGCCCAGGAGCTATATGTGATGCATTTTTTTTGCCATCCAAGGTGTTTTATTGCGTCTCAGGGCGCCCCCCCCCAGCGCCCTGCACCCTCAGTGACCGGAATGTGAAGTGTGCTGAGAGCAATGGCGCACAGCTGCAGTGCTGTGCGCTACCTTGTTGAAGACAGGACGTCTTCTGCTGCCGATTTTCCGGACCTCTTCTGTCTTCTGGCTCTGTAAGGGGGCCGGCGGCGCGGCTCTGGGACCTATCCATGGCTGGGCCTGTGATCAGTCCCTCTGGAGCTAATGTCCAGTAGCCTAAGAAGCCCAATCCACTCTGCACGCAGGTGAGTTCGCTTCTTCTCCCCTTAGTCCCTCGATGCAGTGAGCCTGTTGCCAGCAGGACTCACTGAAAATAAAAAACCTAAACTTTTCACTAAGCAGCTCAGGAGAGCCACCTAGTGTGCACCCTTCTCGTTCGGGCACAAAAATCTAACTGAGGCTTGGAGGAGGGTCATAGGGGGAGGAGCCAGTGCACACCGGGTGACCTAAAAGCTTTTACTTTTGTGCCCAGTCTCCTGCGGAGCCGCTATTCCCCATGGTCCTTATGGAGTCCCCAGCATCCACTAGGACGTCAGAGAAATGGGGTTTTATTAGAGGGAAAAACACCCACCTGTGCCCAGTGTCCCTGGTGGCTAGTGGAGCGGTTGCCCAGTAACCGTGTCCACGCCAGCGCGCGGCCCACCTCCCACTGCCGCGCCGGATCGCGTTAAACAGTGGCCAAAGAGACCCCTTACCTCCCCATGTACCTGCAGCCACTCGATCCTGGAGGGCAGTGGCGGGTGTGTGTGACTAACCAGAAGTAGACCGGAGCCTCCGCTGTAGTTACCCGGCAACCAGGGCGCGGGAGTATACAGCGCCGCAGGGGGTGATGGAGCTGCAGCAAAGTATGTCTATCTGACATTAAACGCTGCAGCCCTTGAAATCTTGAAAGTATTCTTTTCTTCTTTCTTCAAATTAAGCTATAAATGGGCTGCAAGAGGCAGCCCCCCTGTTGATTGCCTGCTTACTGTATGGCACCAACTTACAAACTGAGCTTCTGTGCACGGAGGCAGGGTTATGGGGAGGCAGCGCTGTGCATCTTGGGAACAGTCTAAAGCTTTGAGAGCCTGTTGGTGCCTCGGATCAAGATCCTACTCTACACCCCAATGTTAATCCTTTTGGACCCCAGTGTACACCGCAGCAGAAAGTACAATACATAATATGGCACTAGGCAGTGTACAACAATTACAGTACTGTGACAACCTTCACAAACACTGTTAGCTATTGAGTATGAAAAAAACCCTCGACTGCTGTTCTTAGGGTTTTCAGAGAAGCAAAAGGTAAAAAGAATAAACTGACAGTAGAAGAATATCTTGAGGGGGGGGGGGACTTTGTGCACAAGCGTGAAAAACTCCCGAGGTTTTTCAGGCTGACTGAATTCCCCCCTAAATCTTTTTAGATACAGAATAAACATTTTTTTTAAAGTCTGCTGTAGCTATATGTATGATGCCAAGGGAGGTGGCACCAGGTTGCTTTTCACATGCTAGCAAGGCATGAGTTTATTAGATACTTTCATCAAATGTTACTCACGCGCAATGTAGACAGTAGTGCTGGGCATTACCAGGAACATTGTAATCGATTTCCTGTTTCAGTAAACGATGGGCATTCTGTGGACGAAGATCTTCATGAATCTGGTCCAAATCTTTTACCCGCCGTTTGGTTTTCCAAAGTTTTGCCTTTTTTTTATTTTTGTCACTTTTGTGATTCCCAGTCTGCTTTGAACGGGTCATATCTAAGCATGGAGAGAAGAACATACAAAGACTATTAAAAAGCAAGTTAGAAGAAATAAGAAGTTTAAAGAGAAACTTGTCGGCCGCACTTCCGTTACTGGGTGAAAGGTCTCCTCCCTAGGGGAGGAATGCAGAGAGCCTGTGGCTATAGATAGATATCTCACAATGTATGTGCATAATATCCGAGGTGTGAGGCTGTCAGATAAAATGTCTATCAGGCATTATATCTGACCAGCTTTACTCCCAGAGTGGACAGGAGAATGCTGACAGGGTTGAACTGTCAACATCTAGCATGTCGGCATGCTTTGCATGTCAACAGTGCCATGTTGACATTTATAATGTCTACCTGGATCATATGTCGACATGATGAACTGTCAACAAACTGACCCTGGCGGCTGTAGTGTCTTCTTCCAGGTCCCAGCGGCCATGTGACAGTCACTTTCAGCGTGGATTTGTGATGCTACAAGCTCTGGCGAGTACTTCTCCCTTCTCCCCATCGCAACCCCCCCCCCCCCCACACACGCGCAACCTAACCCTAACCTCCCCAGCAGCAGAACAGTCAGCATGATGAAACTACCAACATTTCACATGGCAACATTTCACATGTCGACACTGTGAACCTGTCAACAGTTTGGGAATGTCGACCATTCGACGAGATACGAGTCCAAAGTACAGTAGTAAAGCACAAGTAATGTGCCTAAAAGCATCTACATAATATCTGTCGCCTCAGAAACCGACATTCAAGTACTGGCAACTGTGCATTCTGTTTTACGGGGGTGGAGGAATTATAAATATATATATTTTATTTATTATTCTTTTTTAAAGCTTTTATATTATTCAATTGTGACAACCTCTTCACCCTGGTAATATGGGGCTTCTCATTACCAAAGCCTATACAAAATATGATATAACATCTTATGCCAAACGGTTGTACCTATGCCAAACCTGCAGTAACAACTTAACGTTGATATTTTGCCCACACTGCTGCTCTTCAGGCTAGTTAAGAGAAAAACCCGTAAGGCCTGGTATACACAGAGCTCGATTACCCATTCACATTGTATTTGATCATAGCAATAGAGCCGTAACCCGTTTTAACAACAAGCTAAAACACGTGACCGCAGTCTGCAGACACATAATTCACCACCCCGGCTCTGGCCCAGCTCGTGCTGCGGACAAATAATAAAAACAGAGACGGACTCACCTAAATTGGCTTCTTCCGGAGTTAAACTACCATCACCATGGCCAAGACTACAGGCAGAAAGACTGCACAGTTCACATTTACAAGAGACCAAACTACTAACCGCTATAATTGTCTCCGTAGCTGACGTCTCTTTTCCTATACTCTACAGAGTGTGCTTTAAAAACTTGGCTCCAACAAAATGTCAGCATCTATTCCTTCACCACTTGCAGAAAGACGTCAGGCTGCGTCACGTGACAGGAACAGCGACAAGCTCTGACGGTTGGTTCTATATCGGAGGGGCTGAAGGGACCTTGTGACGTATTGAGGGGAGGAGCTACGTCACCAGGGGAAGGAGCTACGGGCGAACAGGGTACCCGAAAAGTACCCTCGCGGGCTCGCTTCGCTCGCCACGCTTCGGGCACGGTGGCTCGCTTCGCTCACCACCTAATTACTAAAGGTAATAGTTGGTGGCGTGGATAGTAGAGGAACTATCCCGCTGGCCTAGGTCCTCCCCCTTGTGTCGTAACTCCTCCCCCTTACGGAAAAGGTCCCTTAGCCCACTTGATTCTAGCATCTACCAAGCTCTGACCCTACCATAGAGGTGACAAAATGTGTCCTTTCCGGGTTTAGCGCCCCCAAAAGGTGTTGTACTGAAATGAATAATATTCTGCAGCCTGTAAACTGTTGTTGCATAAATGGTAGTAATAGCAGAGGTTCTTCACACCTTAGTGGAGGTTATACGAATGTGACGTGGGAGGTTTTTTTTGTTTAGCAGTCGCTGAATAACTAAGATTGACAGTAAGCCTAAAACTAAATTGTAACTGCATAAATGAACGCATACGTGTTGTAGATTGTTTAGAGATTTAGACCATGGGTCTTCAACCTGTCGCCCTCCAGCTGCTGTGAAACTACACATCCTATCATGCCCTGCCACAGTTTTGCTATTAAGGTATGCTAAAACTAAGGCAGGGCATGTTGGGATGTGTAGTTCCATGCTTTAGACCAGGGGTGGGGAACCTCAGGCCCGAGGGCCGTATATGGCCCGCAGAGCCACTTGATCCGGCCCGGCCAGGCTCACCTAGCCGGGCGCTCGCTGAGATTTTGTTACTAGTGCATACCTCCCAACATGACCCTCTCCAGGAGGGACAGAATGCTCTGCTTCTGGACTTTTCTCCTAATTTAAGATTGCCGGCATCTGTTTTTAACAGGTTAATAGATAAGAAAGGTGTTTCACCGCAGGTGATGGCAATTATAAATGAAGAGGAAAGTCCAGAAGCAGAGCATTCTGTCCCTCCTGGAGAGGGTCATGTTGGGAGGTATGCTAGTGCATACCTCCCAACATGACCCTGTCCAGGAGGGACACAATGTTCTGCTCTTGGACTTCCCTCTTAATTTATGATTGCCATCACCTGTTTGAATAGGTTAATGTACAAGACATGTGTTCCAGTATAGGTGATGGCAATTATAAATTAAGGGGGGAAGTCCAGGAGCAGAACATTCTGTCCCTCCTGGAGAGGGTCATGTTGGGAGGTATGCTAGTGGGCGCCTTGCTTCTTACCCTCAGTAGCAGCCGGAGGCAGGAGCTCACTCCTGAGCTCCGGCTCTGGCAGTGTGCGTGTGCTGCTGAGCGGTATTATGGGAGAGATGTCATGACTTCTCTCCCATAGTTCTGAGTAGCGAGCGGCCAGGCGGAGGGCAACGGTCCGGAAGCAGGAGCGGGGCTGGTGAGTATTGTGGTTTTTTTTTCTTTTCTCTAACGTCCTAGTGGATGCTGGGGACTCCGTAAGGACCATGGGGAATAGACGGGCTCCGCAGGAGACAGGGCACTCTAAGAAAGAATTAGGATACTGGTGTGCACTGGCTCCTACCTCTACGTCCCTCCTCCAGACCTCAGTTTGAATCTGTGCCCGGACGAGCTGGGTGCACCTTAGTGAGCTCTCCTGAGCTTGCTAAATAGAAAGTATTTTGTTAGGATTTTTTATTTTCAGAGAGATCTGCTGGCAACAGACTCTCTGCTACGTGGGACTGAGGGGAGAGAAGCAGCCCTACTCACTAGAAGATAGGTCCTGCTTCTTAGGCTACTGGACACCATTAGCTCCAGAGGGATCGTACACAGGAACGCACCCTTGGTCGTCCGATCCCGGAGCCGCGCCGCCGTCCCCCTCGCAGAGCCAGAAGACAGAAGCCGGCGTGTGAAGCAAGAAGACTTCGAAATCGGCGGCAGAAGACTCCAGTCTTCATCTGCGGTAGCGCACAGCACTGCAGCTGTGCGCCATTGCTCCCACACTAAACCCACACACTCCGGTCACTGTAGGGTGCAGGGAGCAGGGGGGGGCGCCCTGGGCAGCAATTGGGAACCTCAGGGCAAAAAGCAGCATATATACTGGGGGCGGGGCTTCTTCCTCAGCACTCACCAGCGCCATTTTCTCTCCACAGCTCCGCTGAGAGGAAGCTCCCCAGGCTCTCCCCTGCAGAATCACGGTAGAAAGAGGGTGAAAAGAGAGGGGGGGGCACATAAATTTGGTGAAAAAAAACCTGATATACAGCAGCTACTGGGTTAACACTAAGTTACTGTGTGATTCCTGGGTCATATAGCGCTGGGGTGTGTGCTGGCATACTCTCTCTCTCTGTCTCTCCAAAAGGCCTTGTGGGGGAACTGTCTTCAAATAGAGCAAACCCTGTGTGTGTGGTGTGTCGGTACGCTTGTGTCGGCATGTTTGACGAGGAAGGCTATGTGGAAACAGAGCGAGTACAAATGAATGTGGGGTCGCCACCGACACCCAATTGGATGGATATGTGGAAGGTTTTAAATGATAATGTTAATTCCTTGCATAAAAGGTTGGATAAAGCTGAAGCCTTGGGACAGTCAGGGTCTCAACCCATGCCTGATCCTACAGCGCAGAGGCCGTCAGGGTCTCAGAAGTGCCCACTATCCCAAATTGTTGACACAGATATCGACACGGATACTGACTCCAGTGTCGATGGCGATGATGCAAAGTTGCAGCCTAAAATGGCTAAAGCCATCCGCTACATGATTATAGCAATGAAAGATGTGTTACACATCACAGAGGAAACCCCAGTCCCTGACAAGAGGGTTTATATGTATGGGGAAAAAAGGCAAGAGGTGACCTTTCCCCCTTCACATGAGTTAAATGAGTTATGTGAAAAGGCTTGGGAATCTCCAGATAGGAAACTGCAGATTTCCAAACGGATGCTTATGGCGTATCCTTTCCCGCCAACGGACAGGTTACGCTGGGAATCCGCCCCTAGGGTAGACAAAGCTTTAACACGCTTATCCAAGAGGGTAGCCCTGCCGTCACAGGATACGGCCACCCTAAAAGATGCTGCAGATAGAAAGCAGGAGGGTATCCTGAAATCCATTTATACACATTCAGGTACCCTGCTAAGGCTGGCAATTGCGTCGGCCTGGATGTGTAGTGCTGTAGCAGCATGGACAGATACCTTATCGGAGGATCTTGATACCTTGGACAAGGATACTATAATACTGACCCTGGGGCATATAAAAGACGCTGTCCTATATATGAGAGATGCCCAAAGAGACATTAGCCTACTGGGCTCTAGAATAAAGGCTATGTCGATTTCTGTCAGAAGGGTCCTGTGGACTCGGCAATGGACAGGCGATGCCGACTCAAAAAAGCACATGGAGGTTTTACCTTATAAGGGTGAGGAATTGTTTGGGGACGGTCTCTCGGACCTGGTCTCCACAGCTACGGCTGGAAAGTCAAATTGTTTGCCATATATTCCCTCACAACCTAAGAAAGCACCGTATTACCAAATGCAGTCCTTTCGCTCACAGAAAGGCAAGAAAGTCCGAGGTGCATCCTTTCTTGCCAGAGACAGGGGTAGAGGAAAGAAGCTGCACAATACAGCTAGTTCCCAGGAACAGAAGTCCTCCCCGGCTTCCACTAAATCCACCGCATGACGCTGGGGCTCCACAGGCGGAGCCAGGCCCGGTGGGGGCGCGTCTCCGAAAATTTCAGCCACAAGTGGGTTCACTCACAGGTGGATCCCTGGGCTATAGAGATTGTGTCTCAGGGATACAAGCTGGAATTCGAAGTGATGCCCCCTCACCGTTACCTCAGATCGGCCCTGCCAACTTCCCCCATAAAGAGGGAAATAGTGTTAGCTGCAATTCACAAATTGTATCTCCAGCAGGTGGTGGTGGTAAAGGTTCCCCTCCTTCAACAGGGAAGGGGTTACTATTCCACAATGTTTGTGGTACCGAAACCGGACGGTTCGGTCAGACCCATATTGAATTTAAAATCCCTGAATATATACCTGAAAAGGTTCAAGTTCAAGATGGAATCGCTCAGAGCGGTCATCGCAAGCCTGGAGGAGGGGGATTTTATGGTGTCTCTGGACATAAAGGATGCTTACCTTCATGTCCCCATTTATCCACCTCATCAGGAGTACCTCAGATTTGTGGTACAGGATTGTCATTACCAATTCCAGACGTTGCCGTTTGGTCTGTCCACGGCCCCGAGAATATTTACCAAGGTAATGGCAGAAATGATGGTGCTCCTGCGAAAGCAAAGAGTCACAATTATCCCATACTTGGACGATCTCCTCATAAAGGTGAGGTCCAGAGAGCAGTTGCTGATCAGTGTAGCACGCTCTCAGGAAGTGTTACAACAGCACGGCTGGATTCTGAATATCCCAAAGTCGCAGCTGATTCCTACGACGCGTCTGCCCTTCCTGGGCATGATTCTGGACACAGACCAGAAGAAGGTTTTTCTCCCGACGGAGAAGGTGCAGGAACTCATGACACTGGTCAGAGACCTCTTAAAACCAAAACAGGTGTCGGTGCATCACTGCACGAGAGTCCTGGTAAAGATGGTGGCGTCATACGAGGCCATTCCCTTCGGCAGGTTCCATGCGAGGACCTTTCAATGGGATCTGTTGGACAAGTGGTCCGGATCGCATCTACAGATGCATCGGCTGATCACCCTATCCCCCAGGGCCAGGGTGTCTCTTTTGTGGTGGCTGCAGAGTGCTCACCTTCTCGAGGGCCGCATATTCGGCATTCAGGACTGGGTCCTGGTGACCACGGATGCAAGCCTCCGAGGGTGGGGGGCAGTCACACAGGGAAGACATTTCCAGGGTCTGTGGTCAAGTCAGGAGACTTGCCTTCACATCAACATCCTGGAACTAAGGGCCATATACAACGCCCTAAGTCAAGCGGAGACCTTGCTTCGCGACCAATCGGTGCTGATTCAATCAGACAACATCACCGCAGTGGCTCATGTAAACCGCCAAGGCGGCACAAGGAGCAGGGTGGCGATGGCAGAAGCCACCAGAATTCTTCGATGGGCGGAGAATCACGTACGAGCACTGTCAGCAGTGTTCATTCCGGGAGTGGACAACTGAGAAGCAGACTTCCTCAGCAGGCACGACCTCCACCCGGGAGAGTGGGGACTTCATCAGGAATCTTCACGCAGATTGCAAGGCGATGGGAACTGCCACAGGTAGACATGATGGCGTCCCGCCTCAACAAAAAGCTACAGAGGTATTGCGCCAGGTCAAGAGACCCTCAGGCGATAGCTGTAGACGCACTGGTGACACCGTGGGTGTTCCAGTCGGTTTATGTGTTTCCTCCTCTTCCTCTCATACCCAAGGTGCTGAGAATCATAAGAAAAAGAGGAGTGAGAACAATACTCATTGTTCCGGATTGGCCAAGAAGGACTTGGTATCCAGAGCTACAAGAAATGCTCACAGAGGACCCATGGCCTCTGCCTTTAAGGCAGGATCTGTTGCAGCAGGGGCCCTGCCTGTTCCAAGACTTACCGCGGCTGCGTTTGACGGCATGGCGGTTGAACGCTGGATCCTAGCAGAAAAAAGCATTCCGGATGAGGTTATTCCTACGCTAATAAAGGCTAGGAAGAACGTGACGCTAAACATTATCACCGTATATGGCGAAAATATGTTGCTTGGTGCGAGGCCAGGAATGCCCCTACAGAGGTATTCCAGCTGGGCCGTTTCCTTCACTTCCTACAGTCGGGAGTGACTTTGGGCCTAAAATTGGGGTCCATAAAGGTCCAGATTTCGGCCCTATCCATTCTCTTTCAAAAAGAACTGGCTTCTCTTCCTGAAGTTCAGACGTTTGTAAAGGGAGTGCTGCATATTCAGTCCCCGTTTGTGCCTCCAGCGGCACCTTGAGATCTTAACGTGGTGTTGAGTTTCCTGAAATCACACTGGTTTGAGCCACTTAAAACCGTGGAGTTAAAATATCTCACGTGGAAGGTGGTCATGCTATTAGCCTTGGCTTCGGCTAGGCGTGTGTCAGAATTGGCGGCTTTGTCACATAAAAGCCCCTATCTGGTTTTCCATATGGACAGGGCAGAATTGCGGACTCGTCCACAATTTCTGCCAAAAGTGGTGTCATCTTTTCATATGAACCAACCTATTGTGGTGCCTGTGGCTACTCGTGACTTGGAGGATTCCGAGTTACTAGATGTAGTCAGGGCTTTGAAGGTTTATGTAGCCAGAACGGCTAGAGTCAGGAAAACTGAGTCGCTGTTTATCCTGTATGCATCCAACAAGCTGGGTGCTCCTGCTTCAAAGCAAACTTGCTCGCTGGATCTGTAACACGATTCAGCAGGCTCATTCTGCGGCTGGCTTGCCGCTTCCAAAATCAGTAAAAGCCCATTCCACTAGGAAGGTGAGCTCTTCTTGGGCGGCTGCCCGAGGGGTCTCGGCATTACAGCTTTGCCGAGCGGCTACTTGGTCAGGTTCAAACACCTTTGCAAAGTTCTACAAGTTTGATACCCTGGCTGAGGAGGACCTTGTGTTTGCTCATTCGGTGCTGCAGAGTCATCCGCACTCTCCCACCCGTTTGGGAGCTTTGGTATAATCCCCATGGTTCTTACAGAGTCCCCAGCATCCACTAGGACGTTAGAGAAAATAAGATTTTACTTACCGGTAAATCTATTTCTCGTAGTACGTAGTGGATGCTGGGCGCCCGTCCCAAGTGCGGACTTCTTCTGCAATACTTGTATATGGTTATTGCTTAAATAAGGGTTATGTTATGGTTACATCAGGGTTATCTGATGCTCTGTGTCACAACTGAGGGCCTGAGCTGACGGGAGGCAGCCTCAGTTGTAGGGGCTGAGATGTACCGGAACCTGGGAGGTTGTATCAGACCCCTGGACATGTAAGTAACATGAATAATAACTGCCCGAAGGCGTGACCACGACAACTTAGATAAAAGTCAATGATGTTTATTATGACAACTCCGCAACACAACAGCAGTAAAAGAAAACGTAAAAGTCAGCAAATAATAAATACAGTTCCTGGGTACTACAGGATGGCAGGAGCCACAGGGCACTGGTAGTGTGAGATAGTTCTTATGATCTTCTAGATGGAAAGTCCTTACCAGGCCCGACTGTAGCAATGGAGATAACCCAGGATTGTGCCAGCTGGTGTTCCAGGAAAAGCTGGGTTGCTGAAGGTAAAACAGCTGCTGTGGATACTGGCTGGAACCAGACTGTTGTTAGCACGGAGTGGATACTGGCTGGAACCAGTTAAATAATAAATAAACTTGGGAGCGATGAAATATGAACTGAAATGTAGAACTTGAGAGCGGAGAAATAATAATACCGGTGGAGAGTGGTAAAGTGTAGAAAGGACACCGGCCCTTTAAGGGAAGCTGTACTCTGCTGGAAGCTGAGCTGGAAGCAGGTAATGTTGTAGCTGGAAACAGATGAATCCACAATGGATTGGAGAGTCAGGCTACACCGCAGGTGGAATGCTGGTGCGGGTCTCTATGGTGGAGAGACAGGAGCTGGAACCTGGAAGACAATCACAGGAGAGAGACAAACAGGAACTAGGTTTGACAACCAAAGCACTGACGCCTTCCTTGCTCAGGCACAGTGTATTTATACCTGCAGCAAGGAAGGGATTGGCTAGGCAATTATGCAGATTAACAATACTGACAACAGATTGGAGGAAATGATCAGCTGACAGAATCCAAGATGGCTGCGCCCATGCAGACACTTGGAGGGAAGTTTGGTTTGTAATCCATGTGGTAATGAAAACAGTAATGGCGGCGCCGGCCACTGGAGACAGGAGACGCCAGGCTGACAAGTGCACATCCAACCACGCGGACACAGCGGAGGCCGCGGCTGACGTAATCGCCACTCTGACACTCTGCATGCAGAAGCTCAGGGACGGCGGCGGAGGCCGCGGGAGACGCCATGCCAGATGTAATAAGGCGTTACTGTGACAGCGTCTCAGAGAGACAGGAGAGGATGCAGGAATGTGAACATTAGGATAACAGATGGGATCCGGTCCTGGAGCGCTGAGCCAGCCTTAGGAGGCATCTGATGGGTAAGAAATGGCGTCCAGATACCCGGATCGTGACAGCACCCCCCCCTTTAGGAGTGGCCCCAGGACACTTCTTTGGCTTTTGAGGAAACTTGGAATGGAATCTCCGGACCAAGGCAGGAGCATGGACATCGGAAGCATTGGTCCATGAACGTTCCTCAGGGCCGTAACCCTTCCAGTCAATAAGATACTGTAGTTGACCGTAACGGTGACGTGAGTCCAGGATCTTGGCCACTTCATACTCAACGCCTCGTTGAGTTTGGACTTTCGGAGTTGGAGGAAGTGAGGAATGAAACCGATTCAAGATCAGCGGTTTCAACAGGGAAACATGGAATGTCCTGGGTATTTTTAAGAAGGGAGGTAACTGGAGTCTGTAAGCAACAGGATTGATGACTTGTTCAATCTTGAAAGGACCGATATAGCGAGGTGCAAACTTCATACTGGGAACTCTTAACCTCAAATTCTTCGTGGATAACCATACCCGATCACCCACCTTGAGAGCAGGAACTGCTCGACGCTTCTTATCCGCAAACTTCTTGTACCTGAACGATGCCTTGAGCAGAGCTGATCGTACGCTCTTCCAGATATTGGCAAACTGATGCAAGGTGATATCCACTGCGGGAACAGAAGTTGCTGGAAGCGGTTGGAACTCAGGAACTTTAGGGTGGAATCCAAAGTTAGTGAAGAATGGTGTTGAAGCAGATGAAGAATGATACTGGTTGTTATGACAGAACTCGGCCCAGGGAAGTAATTGAACCCAGTCATCTTGAGAGGAGGACACATAGATGCGGAGGAAGGCCTCCAAGTCCTGATTCACCCTCTCGGTTTGACCATTGGTCTGAGGATGGTAAGCCGTGGAAAACTTTAGCTTGACTTGGAGGACTTGACATAAACTTCGCCAGAATTTGGCTGTGAATTGAACTCCTCGATCTGAGATAATTTCTTCAGGAAGACCGTGGAGTCGGAAGATCTCTTGTATGAATACTTGAGCCAACTTGGAAGCTGACGGAAGACCGGTGAGAGGAATGAAGTGTGCCATCTTGGTGAACCGGTCAACTACCACCCAGATGGTATTGAACTTGTTGCACATGGGTAAGTCTGTAATGAAATCCATCGACAAGTGGGTCCATGGTCGACGGGGAACGGATAGTGGAACCAGTTGCCCCGCAGGCGACTGGCGGGATACTTTATGTTGGGCACACTTTGGGCAAGATGCAATCAACTCCAAGACGTCCTTTTTCAGAGTTGGCCACCAATAGGACCTAGAGATAAACTCCAGGGTTTTTTGGATACCTGTATGTCCGGCAAAACGGGAAGCATGGGCCCAATGCATGAGCTTCTTCCTTAGCATCGGCTTCACAAAACTTTTCCCTGATGGGGGCGTAGAGTCCATCCCTACCGTGGAGAATGCCAACGGATTTATAATAGGATGCTTGTCTGAAGACTCTGACTCATTTTCTTGCTCCCATGAGCGGGAAAGGGCATCGGCCTTGCGATTCTGAGAGCCCGGACAGAACTGGAGTTTAAAGTCGAACCTGGAAAAGAAAAGTGCCCATCTGGCCTGACGAGGGTTGAGACATTGTGCGCCCTTCAGGTATAAAAGGTTCTTGTGGTCTGTAAGTATGGTGATTAAATGAGAAGCTCCCTCCAACAGATACCTCCACTCTTCTAGAGCGAGCTTGATGGCTAGCAACTCCTGGTCGCCAATGGCATAGTTGCGCTCAGCTGGGGAGAACTTCCGGGAGAAGAAACTGCAAGGATGTAAATGGCCATCTTTAGCCCTCTGAGATAACACCGCTCCTACTCCAACGGAGGAGGCATCCACCTCTAGGATGAAAGGAGAGTCGATGTCAGGCTGTTTCAGGACAGGCGCAGAGATGAACCTCTGTTTTAAAAGATGAAAAGCTTGCATGGCTTCTTCAGACCACTTGGACGGGTTAGCACCCTTCTTGGTGAAAGCAGTAATAGGCGCCACAATGGTGGAAAAGTCTCGTATAAACTTTCGGTAATAATTGGCGAACCCTAAGAACCTCTGGACCCCTTTGAGGGTTAAGGGTACCGGCCAATTCTGAATTGCTTGTAGTTTCTCAGGATCCATCTCTAGTCCGGAACCGGACACAATGTACCCTAGAAACGGAATGGACTTGACTTCAAAGACGCATTTTTCTAATTTGCAATAGAGATGATTGACACGGAGACGGGACAGAACCTCTTTAACCCAAAAACGATGTTCCTCTAAATCGTTGGCAAAAATTAGGATATCGTCTAGATAGACCACGACATGACGGTATAGAATGTCTCTGAAAATCTCATTGACAAAATGCTGGAAGACAGCTGGAGCATTGCTCAATCCGAAGGGCATGACGAGGTACTCATAATGTCCGTCACGGGTGTTAAAGGCGGTCTTCCACTCGTCACCCTCACGGATCCGGATGAGATTGTATGCACCTCGCAAGTCCAGCTTTGTAAAGATGGTAGCTCCGCTAACTCTGTCAAAGAGCTCAGTAATCAGGGGTAAAGGATAACGGTTCTTGATGGTAATGTCGTTCAAACCTCTGTAGTCGATGCACGGCCGCAGACCACCATCTTTTTTTTTTACAAAAAAGAAGCCTGCGCCGGCTGGGGAAGAAGAAGGTCGAATGAACCCCTTTTGCTAGGTTCTCTTTAATGTATTCCTCCATAGAATGCGTCTCAGGCAGAGACAACGGATAAGTTCGGCCTCGAGGTGGAACCTTCCCTGGAACGAGATCAATCGGGCAGTCCCATTCTCTATGAGGAGGAAGGATATCAGCAGAAGCTTTACTGAACACATCCGTGAAATCTTGATATGGAGGAGGTGGAACATCAGACGACCTGGGGGAGGAAGAACAGACAGGCAATACTTTAAACAAACATGTCTCTGCACAGGAGGAACCCCATGCCAGGATTTGCGTAGTCGTCCAATCAATTGTAGGATTGTGAAGACGGAGCCATGGAAGGCCCAGGACCACAGGATGTGTGGCTCTTGGAATCACTAGAAGTGAAATAAGTTCGGAATGAAGAACTCCCACTCTCAGACGAACTGGTAGAGTCCTTAGAGCAATAACAGTATCAAAAATTTTACTGCCATCCACGGCAGTTAAGGAAAAGGAGGAAGGAAGTCTCTCGGTGGGTAGGGACCACCGTTTAACATAGGCTTCAGTAATAAAGTTCCCAGCTGCTCCGGAATCAAGGAGAGCAATGACGTTCCGATAACGTTGAGCAACTTGAAGCGAGACTGGGAGATTACAATCATGAGGAGATGGAGAGGAGATCATTACTCCTAGCCGGCCCTCTCCTGGGCGAGCTAGGGTTTGGAGTTTTCCCGGACGTTCGGGACAGGCATTGATGGTGTGAGACGGAGCTGCACAGTAAAGACAAAGAGACTCAGAGAGACGTCTTCGGCGCTCAGCAGGAGTTAAACGGGAACGGCCAATTTGCATGGGCTCATCTTTAGATGGTGACAGTTGACGAGGAGGAGGAGCAGAAGATTTTGGAGCAGATGATCTTCCACGCTCAGTTGCTCTCTCTCTGAAACGTAAATCAACTTTCGTGCAGAGTGAGATTAGCTCATCTAACTTAGAAGGTAAGTCTCTGGTAGCTAACTCATCTTTAATAAGCTCAGATAAGCCATGCCAGAATGCAGCATACAGGGCCTCGTCGTTCCATGCCAGTTCGGATGCCAGGATCTGGAACTGTATCAGATATTGTCCTACAGTACGTGACCCCTGGCGTAAACGGAGAATCTCGGATGAAGCTGAGGTTACCCGGCCTGGCTCGTCGAAGATGCGCCTGAAAGTTGACACGAATGCAGTGTAAGAAGATAGCAGGGTGTCGGACCTCTCCCATAACGGTGATGCCCAGTCAAGGGCGGAGCCACTGAGAAGAGAGATGATGTAGGCAATTTTTGTACGGTCACTGGGAAAATTGCCAGGTTGTAGCTCAAACTGAATCTCACACTGGTTGAGAAATCCCCTGCAGAATCTTGGAGATCCGTCAAATTTTGCTGGCGTTGGAAGATGAAGACGTGGAGCAGAAATGGGTAAGGTGGGTGGGGTTATAGCTGGAGTCACTGTGGTTGACGCACCAGATGCGCCTGATCCACGGAGAGTTGTCTGAATCCCATCCAGCCGAGTAGAGAGATCCTGGAGACAGCGGATGATGTGGCCCTGTGCAGCCTCCTGATGTTCTAGTCGGGCTGCCAGTTCTTGCATCGGCCTGGCCGCTTGATCCTGGTCTCCGGCTGGATTCATTAGGTCAGTGCTTACTGTCACAACTGAGGGCCTGAGCTGACGGGAGGCAGCCTCAGTTGTAGGGGCTGAGATGTACCGGAACCTGGGAGGTTGTATCAGACCCCTGGACATGTAAGTAACATGAATAATAACTGCCCGAAGGCGTGACCACGACAACTTAGATAAAAGTCAATGATGTTTATTATGACAACTCCGCAACACAACAGCAGTAAAAGAAAACGTAAAAGTCAGCAAATAATAAATACAGTTCCTGGGTACTACAGGATGGCAGGAGCCACAGGGCACTGGTAGTGTGAGATAGTTCTTATGATCTTCTAGATGGAAAGTCCTTACCAGGCCCGACTGTAGCAATGGAGATAACCCAGGATTGTGCCAGCTGGTGTTCCAGGAAAAGCTGGGTTGCTGAAGGTAAAACAGCTGCTGTGGATACTGGCTGGAACCAGACTGTTGTTAGCACGGAGTGGATACTGGCTGGAACCAGTTAAATAATAAATGAACTTGGGAGCGATGAAATATGAACTGAAATGTAGAACTTGAGAGCGGAGAAATAATAATACCGGTGGAGAGTGGTAAAGTGTAGAAAGGACACCGGCCCTTTAAGGGAAGCTGTACTCTGCTGGAAGCTGAGCTGGAAGCAGGTAATGTTGTAGCTGGAAACAGATGAATCCACAATGGATTGGAGAGTCAGGCTACACCGCAGGTGGAATGCTGGTGCGGGTCTCTATGGTGGAAGTCTTGAGACAGGAGCTGGAACCTGGAAGACAATCACAGGAGAGAGACAAACAGGAACTAGGTTTGACAACCAAAGCACTGACGCCTTCCTTGCTCAGGCACAGTGTATTTATACCTGCAGCAAGGAAGGGATTGGCTAGGCAATTATGCAGATTAACAATACTGACAACAGATTGGAGGAAATGATCAGCTGACAGAATCCAAGATGGCTGCGCCCATGCAGACACTTGGAGGGAAGTTTGGTTTGTAATCCATGTGGTAATGAAAACAGTAATGGCGGCGCCGGCCACTGGAGACAGGAGACGCCAGGCTGACAAGTGCACATCCAACCACGCGGACACAGCGGAGGCCGCGGCTGACGTAATCGCCACTCTGACACTCTGCATGCAGAAGCTCAGGGACGGCGGCGGAGGCCGCGGGAGACGCCATGCCAGATGTAATAAGGCGTTACTGTGACAGCGTCTCAGAGAGACAGGAGAGGATGCAGGAATGTGAACATTAGGATAACAGATGGGATCCGGTCCTGGAGCGCTGAGCCAGCCTTAGGAGGCATCTGATGGGTAAGAAATGGCGTCCAGATACCTGGATCGTGACACTCTGTTGTTGTTCATGCTGTTAACTGGGTAAGTTTATCACGAGTTATACGGTGTGATTGGTGTGGCTGGTATGAGTCTTACCCTGGATTCCAAAATCCTTTCCTTGTACTGTCAGCTCTTCCGGGCACAGTTTCCTTAACTGAGGTCTGGAGGAGAGACATAGAGGGAGGAGCCAGTGCACACCAGTATCCTAATTCTTTCTTAAAGTGCCCTATCTCCTGCGGAGCCCATCTATTCCCCATGGTCCTTATGGAGTCCCCAGCATCCACTACGGACTACGAGAAATAGATTTACCGGTAAGTAAAATCTTATTTTAGTGTGTGTGTGTGTGTGTGTGTGTGTGTGTGTGTGTGTGTGTGTGTGTGTGTGTGTGTGTGTGTGTGTGCGTGCGTGCGTGCGTGTGTAAGCATCGATACTAAGGGGCATATCTAATGGGGCATAACAACTGACTGGTGGCATATCTAATGGGGCATAACAACTGACTGGGGGTATATCTACTGGGGGCATAACTACTGACTGGGGGCATATCTACTGGGGGCAGGCTCATTTTTAAGTTGATCATTTTTGTATGGCCCCAGAAGGAATTTATAAATATCCAAATGGCCCTTGGTAGAAAAAAAAGGTTCCCCACCCCTGCTTTAGACTATAGTAGTTGGGAACTAGTAAAAATATTTAGTGGACATGGGGGGTAATTCAGACCTGATCGTAGCAGAAAATTTGATAGCAGTTGTGCAAAACCATGGGGGTTATTCTGAGTTGATCACAGCAGCAAGTTTGTTAGCAATTGGGCAAAACCACGTGCACTGCAGGGGGGGCAGATATAACATGTGCAGAGAGAGTTAGATCTATAGATCGTAAGCTTGCGAGCAGGGCCTTCCTACCTCTGTCTGTCTGTTTTTACCCAGTTTTGTTCTATTACTGTTGTAAAGCGCAACGGAATATGCTGCGCTATATAAGAAACTGTTGATAAATAATTTGGGTGTGTTCTAACTGAAATCTAAATTGCAGTGTAAAAATAAAGCAGCCAGTATTTACTCTCAGGGCTGCCAAGAGAAATCCTGGGCCCCGGTACAGTAACCTCCCGGGGCCCCTCCTTACTATGATTAAAGTTGAATAAACTGAAATGTTGACTTGCACATTAGTGATCATCACCAGAATATATTGTTACATTAGTAAGTCCCAAGAGTGCCACAGTATTTCTGCTTATACTACCTGTCATCCCACTAAGGGCACCCGGGAAATTGCACAGTATTTTGGACAGAGTGCAAGCCATGGCATATACATACCTCCCAACTGAGTCCCGTTATTCGGATCCTGTCCCGCTGTCCCACCAGCGGGCAGCAGTGTCCCGCGGGCAGGTGAGGGGGTGGCTGTTGGGAGAGCCTTCGATCACCCGCTGTTCTGCTCTGCAAAGCCAGCCGGTGATCACTGAATACATGCTGTGCGCCCGTGCACGGCATGTATTCAGTGCTAGGAGGGGAGCGGGGGCTGCCCAGCTGCTCGGGGAGCGCTGGGCATGCCCCCAAAAGGCAGGAAAATGGGCCGTTTGGCAAGGCCACGCCCACTCGCACAAGGCCACAACCAAGACCACGCCCCCTTTTCAATAACAGGGAAGTTGGGAGGTATGCATAGATAGATAGATATTACACACACATAAAGGGCAATAGAGAGTCTGGCTGGGCCCAGGTACTTTTCAGGGGCTGTGACCTATTCATGGACCCTTTGAAAATATACTGAAAAAATTGTATTTTAAGCGCCACCATGGCCACACTCCAGCTCAGCAGTGTGTGCTGGGCTTAGGAGAAGAGCTGTACCTCCTGCTGCCAGTTAAGGGGGAGAAAGCTCGGGGCCCTTACTGGGCTCCTCCATCAGACCTGGGCCAGGGGAATTTGTACCCTCCCCCTCCCTCTCTCAGCACCACTGTTTACTCTGCACAGAAACAAAATAACCCACCCAAATCTTACTGTTTCTGCACATGTTATATCTGCCACACCTGCAGTGCACATGGTTTTACCCAACTGCTAACAAATTTGCTGCTACGATCAAGTCTGAATTACCCTCATGGTACTGAAGAGAAGACTCTTTGTTAGGGTAACGCATACCCTCCAACTGTACCTTTTTGGCAGGTACAGTACCTTTTTTTTTATGGTCTGTACAGATTTTTGGCTCTCCAAACTTCTATTGAAAGTATAGGATAAGGGGCGTGACCACACCCCCTTTACCGGTTACCACGCCCCCTTTCCTAATTTGTACCGATTTTTATGTTTAAAATGTTGGAGGGTATGGTAACACTTAATGGCAAAGTGAAATCAAATTTTATTTAAAAGGTAAAACTTAAGTTTATAGTTTTATTCAGTAAAATATGGGGTGATGGGGGTTAAATATTAAATTTCTGTATAATGAAGCTCCAATCCACTACAAAGGTACTCAGAAAATATTTATTTCCTCTAATTCACACTGCACACAAAGGAAAGCAAAAACAGTCTATGGTGTTAACTAAACATGGTCTAAACAATGGTCGTCAAGGCAACACACATTGGGCCTAATTCAGACCTGATCATAGATGTACTAAATTTAGCACATCTACGATCAGGCACACTGACATGCGGGGGGATGCCCAGCACAGGACTAGTCCGCCCCGCATGTCAGGCCCGACCCCCCACACAAGTACAAAAGCATTGCGCTTTTGTACTGGAAGAGTAGCAACTTGCCAGCGCACTGGCAGGTGCTACTTGTCGCTGTGAAGGTCACAACGGCTGCATGTGACGTTACAACAGACACGCCTGCGTTGCCCAGACTGTGCCCCCTAAACGGCGGCCAAACACCGCTGGCCCACCCCCTCCCGCCCAGTGACCGCATCTGCCTGTCAATCAGGCAGAGGCGATCACAGGGCTAAGACAGCCTTCGGCTGTCTGGCATGTGCTGGCGCACTGTGGCGCCGGCGCAGTTCAGACCTGATCACTGCTGTGCGAAAACGCACTGCAGCGATCATGTCCGAATTAGGCCAATTGTAATGTTTGTATCACTTCCACTATGTATTTTGATCTTTACAATTCTGTCTTATTTCTCATCAACAATAACTTAGATAAACATAGTGAGACTACCCTAAAGGCCCATACACACTTGCCGATAAAATGAGCAACGTCGCTCATATTGCCCCTCCCTGAGCGACGTCGCTGAGCGATATGAGCGGTCATATCGCTCAGTGTGTACAGTCGGCCGCCGACTGGCCGGCCCGGGAGGGGAAAACATTAGACGACGTCGCTCACAGAGCAACATCGTCTAATGTGTACGGACCTAAGACAATCAAGCAAGATTTTGCCACAATTCTGGGTATCTTGTTTGATAGTCAAAACAAGGATAACATTAAATTGGACAATACATACAGATTGTAACCAGATATAGAAAATAATTTTTTTGAAAAAAAAAAAAGTAGTGTTTAAATTCAAGAAGTTGTGCAGATCCTAAGCATATCATAATTTTTCATTGATGGGTGAACATCTATGTTGATACAAAAAAACACATCCCTTATATAGCTGAATGGAATCTTTTATCTGTTAAATCTGTTAATCTTATGTGTAAGCGGAATTCACAGAAAAGCAATAGTCTGTAAATTGATACAAGAAATCTTTTTGTATCCAGTTGTTTTACATTTGTTGCATCTCAAAGTGCAAAGAAAACCATTTATTTTATTTACTGGCATACAGTTTTAAGCTGTAATCCAGAGGTTCCCAAACGTGGTCCTCAAGGCACCCCAACAGTCCAGGTTTTAGGTATATCCATGGCTCAGCACAGATGGTTAAATCAAATTAACTAAGGTGCTAATTAAGTCATCTGTGGCCAAGCATGGATACATTTAAAACCATGACCGTTGGGGTGCCTTGAGGACCGCGTTAGGGAACCTCTGCTGTAATCGCTTGACAGAGGTTTTGTTTTTATATACGCAGCGTTGCATGGAGATAAATTAAGCATTAGAACTTACTGGGGTGGTATGAGTCATTAGGTCGACATTCATTAGGTCGACCACTATTGGTCGACATGCATTAGGTCGACATGGTCACTAGGTCGACATGGTCATTAGGTTGACATGGACAAGGTCGACATGGGAAAAGGTCGACATGTGTGTTTACTTTTTTGGTGTCGTTTTCTTCGTAAAGTGACGGGGAACCCCAATTAGTGCACAGTGTTCCCTCGCATGGCTCGCTTCGCCCGCCATGCTTTGGGCAAGGTGCCTCGCTCTGCTACTGCTGCGCTCGGCACAGGTTACTATTCCCAATCGTAGTCCACGGATCGTGAAGTATGAAAAAGTAAAAAAATAAAATAAATGACCTTGTCGACCTAGTACATGTCTACCTAGTGATTCATGTCGACCAATAGTGGTCGACCTAATGACCACATCCCTACTGGGGTGCACTTTGAAGGGGTGTGGTATGACTTACCAGCGCCGGGATCCCAACCGCCGGAATGCCAGCAGCAAGGCGAGTGCAATTGAGCCCCTTGCGGGCTCGCTGCGTACACAGTCATGGACCCCCAAGAGGGAGAATAGGTGACGGTATGCCGGGTGTCGGGGTTCCGGCGCCGGTATACTGTGCGTCAGGATCCCAACAGCTGGCATACTGAATACCACCCCTTTGAAGCCATAGAGACAAAACAGCTTGAAACCCTCATTGATGTATATATCACCTTAAGTTCTTGCAAGATATTCTCTCAATTGTAGCTTCTGTATAAAAGTTAAAGTAGTGTGTGTAAAGAGTCCAGTGTGCATGATCCTTATGCTTCTGTTTTCTCACCGTCATTATATACCTAGAGGATGGTGATGAGAGAGCAAGAGGAGACTACTGTGAAAGGAAAGTGAAGTTGGCCACTTCTGCTGTGTAATGCACACATCTTCTTGCCCTGATATCAAAGAACATTGGGGGTCATTCCGAGTTGTTCGCTCTGTAAATTTCATCGCATCGCAGCGATTTTCCGCTTAGTGCGCATGCGCAATGATCGCACTGCGACTACGCCAAGTAAATTTGCTATGAAGTTAGGTATTTTACTCACGGCTTTTTCTTCGTTCAGGCGATCGTAATGTGATTGACAGGAAGTGGGTGTTCCTGGGCGGAAACAGGCCGTTTTATGGGCGTGTGGGAAAAAACGCTACCGTTTCTGGGAAAAACGCGGGAGTGGCTGGAGAAGCGGAGGAGTGGCTGGGCGAACGCTGGGTGTGTTTGTGACGTCAAACCAGGAACGACAAGCACTGAACTGATCGCAGATGCCGAGTAAGTCTGGAGCTACTCAGAAACTGCACAGAGATGTCTTTTCGCAATATTGCGAATCTTTCGTTCGCAATTTTACTATGCTAAGATTCACTCCCAGTAGGCGTAGGCTTAGCGTGTGCAAAGCTGCTAAAAACGGCTTGCGAGCGAACAACTAGGAATGACCCCCCTTGCTGGACAGAAAGTGTGTCTACTTTAAACATAATTGAATTGAATTTATTATTTATTAACGGTTTCTTATATAGCGCAGCTTATTCTGTTGCGCTTTACAATTAGAACAACAGTAATAGAAAAAAACTGGGTAAAAACAGACAGACATAGAGGTAGGAAGGCCCTGCTCGCAAGCTTACAATCGATAGGGAAATAGGCATTGATACTCAAGGATAGATATTACCTATTGCATAATAGTCCACCAGATTGCTAGGTTCTTAATGGTTTGTATGATATGATCACCCAGCAATGTTGGCCAAGTGTCCGGAGGGTGTGAGAGTAAAGACAGACAAGATATGTGATGTTATGTGGACTGTACAGAGAGGATGTAATTAGATAGGGAAGCACTGAAGGTTATGTGGGTGGGTCTGGAATTTGATAGGCTTGTCTGAAGAGGTGAGTTTTCAGGGAACGTTTAAAAGTTTGGAGACTAGAGGTGAGTCTTATTGTGCTTTGGAGGTCATTCCACAGAGTGGGTGAAGCCCATATAAAGTCCTGTAATTTTGAGTGTGAACAAGTAATGCGTGTGGATGAGAGACGCAGATCTTGTGCAGAGCGAAGAGGACGGGTAGGGAGATATTTTGAGATGAGTGAAGAGATGTATGTTGGTGCAGTTTGGATAATAGCCTTGTATGTAAGTAAAAATATTTTATATTTAATACGGTAGAATACCGGTAACCAATAGAGGGACTGACAGAGCGGATCTGCAGACAATGAATATCTAGCGAGGAAGATTAGCCTTGCAGCTGCATTCAAAATGGATTGTAGTGGTGAGAGCCTACGTTTGGGAAGACCAGTCAGGAGACTATTACAATAATCAATGTGGGAGATAATGAGAGCATGGATTAGAGTTTTTGCTGTGTCTTGTGTAAGATATGGTCGTATTTTGGATATGTTTCTTAGATGTATGTTACATGATCTTGAGACAGATTGAATGTGAGGAAGGGATGATTGCTCAGTTTTCAGCAGTGATAGAGATATCAGGTTGGTAACTACTATTGGCCAGTGGAAATATAATTAATTCTGTTTTGGAAGTATTAAGTTTGAGGTGGCAAGATGTCATCCAAGATGAAATGGCAGAAAGGCATTCAGTGACACAGCCCAATACAGATGGTGACAAATCTGGGGAGGATAGGCAGATTTGAGTATCATATGCATACAGATGGTACTGAAATCTGAAAGAGTTGATTAGTTTGCCAAGATATGTGGTATAGATAGAGAAAAGCAGAGGACCTAAGACTGAGCCTTGCGGTACTCTAACTGGGAGAGGTAGCGAAGAGGAGGTGGAATCAGAGAAACGAACACTGAAGGAGCGATTAGATAAGTAGGATGAGAACCAAGAAACGGCTGTGTCCTGAAGACCTAGGGATTGTAGTGTTTGTATGAGAAGAGAGTGGTCAACAGTATCAAAAGCAGCAGAGAGATCAAGGAGAATAAGTAGTGAGTAATGGCCTTTAGATTTAGCAGTGACCAAATAATTCACTACCTTAGTCAATGCTGTCTCTGTGGAGTGTTGGGCACGAAACCCTGACTGAAGTGGGTCCAGTAAGCTGTGAGAGTTAAGAAAGTGTGTGAAGCGAGTGTAGGCAAGTCTCTCAAGTAGTTTGGAGGGGCATGGGAGCTAAGAGATGGGACAGTAGCTTGAGAGAGAGACTTGGGCCCTACAAACTGCGACCCGCCGCCGAGCTGCCCAACCGCCGATACGGCAGACGAGCGACCTGGCGGCAGGGGGGGAGGTGACGGGGGAGTGACATTTCTTCACTCCCCCCGTCCCTCGGCTCTATAGCAGTGCATGCAAATATGCACAAGATCGTCCATATTGACCTGCATGCAAAAGCGACGGGGCACCAACGATGAACGAGCGCGGGGCTGTGCATTGTTCATTGTTGGTGCCTCCACACTGAAAGATATTAACAGTATATTGTTCGTTAATGAACAAGATTGTCCATATCTTTCAGTAATATCACACAGTGTGTAGGGCCTATTAGGGTCAGAGTTTTGTTTTTTTCAGAATAGGAGTAATCACTGCATGCTTGGACAGAGAAGGAAAGATACCAGTAGACAGAGAGAGATTACAGATTTTAGTTAAGGTTGGGATGAGCACAGCAGACAGAGCTTTACTAATTTGTGAAGGTATAGAGTCAAGGGAAGAGGTAGTAGAGTAGGCAGATGAGAAGAAATCTTCATTTGTAGGATCAAATGAAGAGAAGGTTTTAGAGGGTTCAGGAAGAGAACTGAGCAGGTCACTGGCTGTGGAAGAGCATACCATTTCATTTCGGTTCTTATCAATCTTGTCCTTGAAATAGGAAGCAAGATCTTGCGTACTGATAGTGGCTGGTGGGTTGGGTGAGGGAGGAACAAGAAGTTATTTAAATGTATTAAAAAGTTGCTTTGGGTTAGAGGCTTGAGCAGAGATGAGTGATTGGAAATATGTTTGTTTGGTAGTGTCCAGAGCACTATGATAGGAGTGGTACACGGTCTTATATGTGAGAGTCACTTGAACTACGAGATTTATGCCACTGGCGTTCTACTTTAAGTGAGAGTTTTTGTAGGTGTCTTGTGTATTTAGAGTGCCACGGTTGACATCTAAGTCTATGTGGAGTGTGATGGTAGCCGGAGCCCCTTCATAAAGTGCTGTTTCTAGAGTTTGGTTAAGGTGCGATACAGCAGTCTCAGGAGAGGTGAATGTAGAAATAGGTGAGAGCAGTGGTTGCAGTGAGGTAGATAGTTGTTGAAAATTAATAGCGTTAATATTTCTGCAGGTTAGAGGCGGTTTGGTAGACTACAGGGACATTGAGTTTGAAGTAATGGAGGAGAGCATGCAGGTGATAAGGTTGTGATCGGAGAGAGGGAAAGGAGTGTTAGGGAGTTCAGAAACAGAGCATAATCTGATGAATACAAGACCAAGGCAATGGCCCTCCTGATGAGTAGGGAAGTCATTCCATTGGGAGAGGCCAAAAGAGGTGGTTAGAGAGAGTAGTTTGGAGGCATGGGGAGATTGTGGACTGTCAATAGAGATATTGAAATCACCAATAATAATGGTGGAGATGTCAGAGGATAAAAAAGTGAGGGAGCCAAGCAGAAAAATCTTCCAGAAACCTTTTTCTGTTTACCAGGTGGACGATAGATAGAAATCAAATGATGGAAATGTGAGTGAGGGAACAGGTGGTAAAATGGTGTGGTGTGTGTGTGTGTGTGTGTGTGTGTGTGTGTGTGTGTGTGTGTGTGTGTGTGTGTGTGTGTGTGTGTGTGTGTGTGTGTGTGTGTGTGTGTGTGTGAAGTGTAGGCCACCATGTGACAGTGCTGCAGGGGAGGCAGTGTCTGATTGTGTGAGCCATGTTTCTGTTATAGCTAGCATATTGAGGGTTTTTTATGAACAGTTCATGAATAGATGTTCATTTGTTGCAAACAGAGTGTGCATTCCATAAAGCACAGTTTAGTGACTTGGAGGGGATGGGAGACGTGATGTCTATAAGGTTTGTTGGATTTATATTCTGTTGTGAATCATCTGAATGTGAGCGTGGTATGTGGATGTGACCTGGATTTGGGGATATGTCACCAGCTAGTAGAAGCAGAAGACGACAGAGATATGTATAGTTGGGGGAGGTGTGTGATAGTTTCTTATGGTGACAGGTTGAGGATATTACAGTTAGTGTACATAGATAGGTTAAAAGCTCATGAGTGTTAATAAGAGCGGAGTGGATTAATGAGGCTGCAATGTGTACAGAGTTATGAATAACAGGAATAGTGAAGGATGTTGCCATTTTATAGAGGATACCATGAAGTGCTATTAGGAAAAACAGTTTGTGGTACATGTTTTTTTTTAAATAGAAGTATAGATAGTTAGGCAAGTGCATAAGGAAAATGCAAGTTAAATTGTGAAATTACCTGGTTTCCAATGTTTTTCAATGTTTGTTCAACTGTTGGTTTAACTGTTATTTTAAAATTTTCCTAACTTTGTAATTTCCAAACTTCGTATATTATATTTCCAAACTCAGACAACTGCCCCATAACGGAATGCAAATATATACTAGGTCTAATTAACAAAGGCTTCAGCTAAAGCCAATTTGACATCTAATCAAAGGACTTAAATTACCCTGTGTTAAGTAAACACCAGTCCATGTATGCTCAATAAACTACATTCTTCAGAAGAGATATCAGCTACAAGCAAGCACTAACAGTGTTGGACTGGGGCATGTAGGGCCCACCGGGGGAATGCAGTTGTAGGGGCCCATGTTGGGGTTGTGGCCAGTCTGCAGAGGGGGTGTGGCCTGCCACCTCATTGGTTTGACTGGGCCCCATCATAAATATATACAGTAAATTCAGCTGCTGCATGCATGATAATGTAACAGATTAATAACAGCAATGCACTGTAGAAAATACACCATAGTCCAGTATAAGGTAACATATGTCTAATGTAGAAGTCAAGTGCACAGTCTGGAACCTGATCCTTAGAGCAGAAGGTGGGGCCCCAGGCAGTGGGGCCCACCAGTGGTTTCCCCTGTACCCCTGTGGGCTAGTCCAAGCCTGAGTACTAATATTATACAAATACATTTACATATACTGCTAAATTATACAGTACATTAGTGTGAATTCAGATTAGGAGTTGTAGTTTGCAGGATGCCAATGAGAAATCACATACATTGAATACACAGCTGAGGGGGGGGGGGGGGGTGTGGCTTAATGCACAGAGATGCAGGGATCATCAATGAGAAATCACATACATTGAATACACAGCTGAGGGTGTGTGTGTGGCTTAATGCACAGAGATGCAGGGATCATCATCAATGAGAAATCACATACATTGAATACACAGCTGAGGGTGTGTGGATTAATTTTGCCATTAAGCTTGCCCATAATAAAGATTCTTCTTTTTTGTCTCATTATAGTATCCTATATCTGACTCTAGGGAACACACAACTTTTATATTTAAAAACTATTATATTGTTTGGAAATTATTTGTATTAGTTGGTTATTAATTATTCATATCTCTAGTACTCTATACATGCTTTAGGTGGATCAGGGTTGGACTGGCCAATAAGGGTACACAGAAAATTCACGATGGGCTCCACTGCCTGTAGGCACCCCTACTCCTTTAGGAGTCAGATTCCAGACTGTGCAATGGAATTAGACATTGTTATAATACATGTAACCTGATGGAGCAGGACCACTAATAAAACATGGGTATTTGGTTCGCTTCTATAGACTTTACCAAAATTAACCTAACGGTTAGCCAAGCGTCTGTAGTGGCAGGCCACACCCCTTAAGCATGAGCCCCTACCACTGAATTTTTTCAGTGGGCCCTTCATGCCCCAGTCAACAGTGAGGTGGACTAGTGTACTTTAGAATCCTGTATAGAATACACCCTATACTTTTTTTTTTTTTACTATGCGACAAAAGGTGCATATGTATCATTCCCCTTTACTTAAAACCATGTAGAAACTGCAGTTTCTATATGATTAAAGTATCTGAGCTGGGTAACAAAAGCCTAATTTTACAGAAATATCATGCAAAAGGCTAATAAGAGCTTTAGGTCTGTCCTCTATGCACCAATCTCAAAAAAAAAACTTTTTGACTATGGAGGCATTTTCAGAGTAGAGGGATCTTGACATCCCTCTGCCGCAGCCTCCCGCAGATGCCAAGGAGTTTCATAAACTGACACTTCATGCAGAAACTGGAATATTTAATATATAGCGGGGAAATTCATATAAAAATTAATATCCCCATTGTGATCAGGACTATTTATAATTGCGGCAGGGATTCTTGACTGCAAGAATAAATATGCTATGTTTCTCTTCCAGGGTAACCCTGGCCTTATTTTGAGTACAGTTCCAATGAAACCTTGCAGCAAGTTAAATCTCCCATAAATAGTCACTCTTATATAGTAGAGCAGAGGTTCTCAAACTCGGTCCTCAGGACCCCACACAGTGCATGTTTTGCAGGTAACGCAGCAAGTGCGCAGGTGTATTAATTACTCACTGACATATTTTAAAAGGTCCACAGGTGAAGCCAATTATTTCACTTGTGATTCTGTGAGGAGACCTGCAAAACATGCACTGTGTGGGGTCCTGAGGACCGAGTTTGAGAACCTGTGTAGTAGTGTAGTAGTTAAATTCATTGGAGGACAAAATTCCACACTCTGAGCTTTTTTTTTTTTTTTTTAATTGTATTTTATTAGTGTTCAGGCAAGGAATTTTACCTTGTTAGTGCATGATCACATTCAAGTGTCTTTTATGTAGAATTTGTGGATTTTCACTGGCCCCAAATCATCCAGCCCTTACAAAAAACTACAAGTAGTTATTAACATTTGTAGAAATTGGCCTTTTTGCCCCTTTGCTACCTGATTTGTTGCCCATAATGTCGTTGATCCAGGATAAGTAAAAGTCGTTTTTACGTGAAGGGATCCTATGTAATGTATGGCTCTCTAGTGGTGCATGTTATAGGTAAAAATAAAACTTTATAATAATAAAGTATGCTGGAGGAGGAATAAGAAGGACCTGATTTAGTTGCACTATGCATATTTATGAGGGGCATTTATGGATCTCTGCTGGGCTGTCCAGAGTAGTGCGAAGGTCAAACGGATCTCACCTAGCGGCTAATTGGATGTGACTGGGTGGCAACAGGACATTCACATTTAGTAAAAGCTTGATGTGGGCATGTAGGTGGAATTGCAGTCTCATCAGAGCCTCGTCAGAGGCAAGTACAGGGTTGGACTGGCCCACAGGGGTACAGGGGAAACCACCAGTGGGCCCTACTGCCTGGGGGCCCTCCTCCTCCTCTAGGGATCAGGTTTCAGACTGTACTGTTATTAATCTGGTACAGTACATTATCCTGCATGCACCACAGTATTTACTGTATATATTTATCTAGGGGACCAACACTTGTAAAATGGTTAGGCAAACCTATGTGGTGGCTGGCCACACCCCTAAACATGGGCCCCTACCACTGTATTCCCCCGGTGGGCAATACAAGCCCCAGTCCGACACTGGGTAAGTATACACAAAGATTTGGCAATTTGCACCCAGGTGCAAATTTGTGCCGATAGTGATTATGGCTGCTCTCACAATGGATATTAAGGGGTGGTGCAGCCACATGGATCATACTGACTGAATACATGCGGAAATGTCATTGCCAGTTAACAGGGTACTTTGGGCAACAGATTAAGATTACATTTATTACAAAGAAAATACTGTGGAGTGGAGGACAGGCAGGGCCGTTTCTAGCCAATTTGGCTCCCAGTGCGAGATTTAAAAATGCGCCCTTCCCCCCCATTCACATAAGAAAAAATGCGCCCCCCCCCTCATAGATATAAAGAGGAAAAGTATGCGCGCGCCAAAGATGCGTGCGCTCCCGCCAAGGGGGCGTGACCTCGTTAAAATGGGTGTGACTTTAAGATGGGTGTGGCCTCATCTGATCTCATCATCACGGCCACCACACGATAAAAAAAAAAAAAAGTCCTCATTTTACACATTACAGCAGGCACACGACCCCATTTTACACAGCACGGTAGGCAAGTGTCCCCATTTTACACAGCACGGTAGGCAAGTGTCCCCATTTTACACAGCACGGTAGGCAAGTGTCCCCATTTTACGCATTGCGGCAGGCACGTGCCCCCATTTTACACATTGCGGCAGGAAAGTGTCCCCATTTTACACATTGCGGCAGGCACGTGCCTCCATTTTACACAGTACGGCAGGCAAGTGTTCACATTTCTCTAACGTCCTAAGTGGATGCTGGGGACTCCGTAAGGACCATGGGGAATAGCGGCTCCGCAGGAGACTGGGCACATCTAAAGAAAGCTTTAGGACTATCTGGTGTGCACTGGCTCCTCCCCCTATGACCCTCCTCCAAGCCTCAGTTAGATCTCTGTGCCCGAACGAGAAGGGTGCACACTAGGGGCTCTCCTGAGCTTCTTAGTGAAAGTTTTAGATTAGGTTTTTTATTTTCAGTGAGACCTGCTGGCAACAGGCTCACTGCATCGAGGGACTAAGGGGAGAAGAAGCGAACTCACCTGCGTGCAGAGTGGATTGGGCTTCTTAGGCTACTGGACATTAGCTCCAGAGGGACGATCACAGGCCCAGCTTGGATGGGTCCCAGAGCCGCGCCGCCGGCCCCCTTACAGAGCCAGAAGGCAGAAGAGGTCCGGAAAATCGGCGGCAGAAGACGTCCTGTCTTCAACAAGGTAGCGCACAGCACTGCAGCTGTGCGCCATTGCTCTCAGCACACTTCACACTTCGGTCACTGAGGGTGCAGGGCGCTGGGGGGGGGGGGCGCCCTGAGACGCAATAAAAACACCTTGGATGGCAAAAAAAATGCATCACATATAGCTCCTGGGCTATATGGATGCATTTAACCCCTGCCAGAATCCATAAAAAAGCAGGAGAAAAGTCCGCGAAAAAGGGGCGGAGCCTATCTCCTCAGCACACTGGCGCCATTTTCCCTCACAGCTCCGTTGGAGGGAAGCTCCCTGTCTCTCCCCTGCAGTCACTACACTACAGAAAGGGTTAAAAAAAAGAGAGGGGGGCACTAATTAGGCGCAGTATTAACTATACAGCAGCTATAAGGGGAAAAACACTTATATAAGGTTATCCCTGTATATATATAGCGCTCTGGTGTGTGCTGGCAAACTCTCCCTCTGTCTCCCCAAAGGGCTAGTGGGGTCCTGTCCTCTATCAGAGCATTCCCTGTGTGTGTGCTGTATGTCGGTACTTTTGTGTCGACATGTATGAGGAGAAAAATGATGTGGAGACGGAGCAGATTGCCTGTAATAGTGATGTCACCCCCTAGGGGGTCGACACCTGAGTGGATGAACTGTTGGAAGGAATTACGTGACAGTGTCAGCTCTGTATAAAAGACAGTGGTTGACATGAGACAGCCGGCTACTCAGCTTGTGCCTGTCCAGACGTCTCATAGGCCGTCAGGGGCTCTAAAGCGCCCGTTACCTCAGATGGCAGATATAGACGCCGACACGGATACTGACTCCAGTGTCGACGGTGAAGAGACGAATGTGACTTCCAGTAGGGCCACACGTTACATGATTGAGGCAATGAAAAATGTTTTACACATTTCTGATAATACGAGTACCACCAAAAAAGGGGTATTATGTTCGGTGAGGAAAAACTACCTGTAGTTTTCCAGAATCTGAGAAATTAAATGAGGTGTGTGATGATGCGTGGGTTTCCCCCGATAACAACGGATAATTTCTAAAATGTTATTGGCATTATATCCTTTCCCGCCAGAGGTTAGGGTGCGTTGGGAAACACCCCCTAGGGGGGATAAAGCGCTCACACGCTTGTAAGGGCTCTACCTTCGCCTGAGATGGCCGCCCTTAAGGATCCTGCTGATAGAAAGCAGGAGGGTATCCTAAAAGGTATTTACACACATACTGGTGTTATACTGCGACCAGCAATCGCCTCAGCCTGGATGTGCAGTGCTGGGTTGGCGTGGTCGGATTCCCTGACTGAAAATATTGATACCCTAGATAGGGACAGTATATTTTTGCCTATAGAGCATTTAAAAGATGCATTTTTATATATGCGTGATGCACAGCGGAATATTTGCCGACTGGCATCAAGTTTAAGCGCGTTGTCCATTTCTACCAGTAGAGGGTTATGGACACGTCAGTGGTCAGGTGATGCGTATTCCAAACGGCATTTGGAAGTATTGCTTTATTAAGGGAGGAGTTATTTGGGGTCGGTCTTTCAGACCTGGTGGCCACGGCAACAGCTGGGAATTCCACGTTTGTACCCCAGGTCGCCTCTCAACATGAGAAGACGCCGTATTATCAGGCGCAGTCTTTTCGTGGACAAGCGGGCAAAAGGTTCCTCATTTCTGCCCCGTGACAGAGGGAGAGGAAAAAGGCTGCAGAAATCAGCCAGTTCCCAGGAACAGAAACCCTCTCCCGCCTCTGCCAAGCCCTCAGTATACGCTGGGGCTTTACAAGCAGAATCAGGCACGGTGGGGGGCCCGTCTCAATGAATTTCAGCGCGCAGTGGGCTCACTCGCAAGTAGACCCCTGGATCCTTCAGGTGATATCTCAGGGGTACAAATTAGAATTCGAGACGTCTCCCCCTCGCCGTTTCCTAAAGTCGGCTTTACCGATGTCTCCTTCTGACAGGGAGACAGTTTTGGAAGCCATTCACAAGCTGTATTCCCAGCAGGTGATAATCAAGATACCCCTCCTGCAACAGGGAACGGGGTATTATTCCACACTGTTGTGGTACCGAAGCCGGACGGCTCGGTGAGACCGATTCTAAATCTAAAATCTTTGAACACTTACGTACAGAGGTTCAAATTCAAGATTAAGTCACTCAGAGCAGTGATTGCGAACCTGTAAGAAGGGGACTACATGATGTCTCGGGACATCAAGGATGCTTACCTTCATGTCAAAATTTACCCTTCTCACCAAGGGTACCTCAGGTTTATGGTACAGAACTGTCACTATCAGTTCAGACGCTGCCGTATGGATGGTACATGGCACCCCGGGTCTTTACCAAGGTAATGGCCGAAATGATGATATTCCTTTGAAGGAAGTGAATTTTAGTTATCCCTTCCTTGGACAATTCCCTGATAAGGGTAAGATCCAGGGAACAGTTGGAGGTCGGTGTAGCACTATCTCAGGTAGTGTTGCGGCAGCACGATTGGGTTCTCAATATTCCAAAATCGCACCTGGTTCCGACGACGTGTCTTCTGTTCCTAGGGATGATCCTGGACACAGTCCAGAAAAGGGTGTTTCTCCCGGAGGAGAAAGCCAGGGAGTTATCCGAACTAGTCAGGAACCTCCTAAAACCGAGCCAAGTCTCAGTGCATCAATGCACAAGGGTTCTGGGTAAAATGGTGGCTTCCTACGAAGCAATCCCATTCGGCAGATTCCACGCAAGAACTTTCCAGTGGGACCTGCTGGACAAATGGTCCGGATCGCATCTTCAGATGCATCAGCGGATAACCCTGTCACCAAGGACAAGGGTGTCCCTCCTGTGGTGGTTGCAGAGTGCTCATCTTCTAGAGGGCCGCAGATTAGGCATTCAGGACTGGGTCCTGGTGACCACGGATGCCAGCCTGCGAGGCTGGGGAGCAGTCACACAGGGAAGGAATATCCAGGGCTTATGGTCAAGCCTGGAGACATCACTTCACATAAATATCCTGAAGCTAAGGGACATTTACAATGCTCTAAGCTTAGCAAGACCTCTGCTTCAAGGTCAGCCGGTGTTGATCCAGTCGGACAACATCACGGCTGTCACCCACGTAAACAGACAGGGTGGCACAAGAAGCAGGAGGGCAATGGCAGAAGCTGCAAGGATTCTTCGCTGGGCGGAAAATCATGTGATAGCACTGTCAGCAGTATTCATTCCGGGAGTGGACAACTGGGAAGCAGACTTCCTCAGCACGACCTCCACCCGGGAGAGTGGGGACTTCACCCAGAAGTCTTCCACATGATTAAAAACTCGACAGGTATTGCGCCAGGTCCAGGGACCCTCAGGCAATAAGCTGTAGACGCTCTGGTAATACCGTGGGTGTACCAGTCAGGGTATGTGTTCCCTCCTCTGCCTCTCATACCCAAGGTACTGAGATTGATAAGATGGAGAGGAGTAAGCACTATATTCGTGGTTCCGGATTGGCCAAGAAGGACTTGGTAACCGGAACTTCAGGAGATGCTCACGGAGGATCCGTGGCCTCTACCTCTAAGAAGGGACCTGCTCCAGCAAGGACCCTGTCTGTTCCAAGACTTACCGCGGCTGCGTTTGATGGCATGGCGGTTGAACGCCGGATCCTGAAGGAAAAAAGGCATTCCGGATGAAGTCATCCCTATCCTGATCAAAGCCAGGAAGGATGTAACCGCAAAAACATTATCACCGCAATTGGCGAAAATATGTTGCGTGGTGCGAGGCCAGTAAGGCCCGACGGAGGAAATTCAACTGGGTCGATTCCTACATTTCCTGCAAACAGGAGTGTCTATGGGCCTAAAATTGGGGTCCATTAAGGTTCAAATTTCGGCCCTGTCAATTTTCTTCCAAAAAGAACTAGCTTCAGTCCCTGAAGTTCAGACGTTGTAAAAGGGGTACTGCATATACAGCCTCCTTTTGTGCCTCCAGTGGCACTTTGGGATCTCAATGTAGTTTTGGGTTCCAAAAGTCACATTGGTTTGAACCACTTAAATCTGTGGAGTTAAAATATCTCACATGGAAAGTGGTCATGCTGTTGGCCCTGGCCTGGGCCAGGCGCGTGTCAGAATTGGCGGCTTTATCCTGAAAAAGCCCTTATCTGATTTTCCATTCTGACAGGGCGGAATTGAGGACTCGTCCTCAGTTTCTCCCCAAGGTGGTTTCAGCGTCTCACCTGAACCAACCTATTGGTGGTGCCTGCGGCTACTAGGGACTTGGAGGCCTCCAAGTTGCTAGACGTTGTCAGTGCCCTGAAAATATATGTTTCCAGGATGGCTGGAGTCAGGAAATCTGACTTGCTGTTTATCCTGTGTGCACCCAACAAGCTGGGTGCTCCTGCTTCTAAGCAGACTATTGCTCGTTGGATTTGTAGTACAATTCAGCTTGCACATTCTGTGGCAGGCCTGCCACAGCCAAAAATCTGTAAATGTCCACTCCACAAGGAAGGTGGGCTCATCTTGGGCGGCTGCCCGAGGGGTCTCGGCTTTACAACTTTGCCGAGCAGCTACTTGGTCAGGAGCAAATACGTTTGTAAAATTCTACAAAATTGATATCCTGGCTGAGGAGGACCTGGAGTTCCTTCATTTGGTGCTGCAGAGTCATCCGCACTCTCCCGCCCGTTTGGGAGCTTTGGTATAATCCCCATGGTCCTTACGGAGTCCCCAGCATCCACTTAGGACGTTAGAGAAAATAAGAATTTACTTACCGATAATTCTATTTCTCATAGTCCGTAGTGGATGCTGGGCGCCCATCCCAAGTGCGGATTGTCTGCAATACTTGTACATAGTTATTGTTACAAAAATCGGGTTATTATTGTTGTGAGCCATCTTTCAGAGGCTCCTCTGTTATCATGCTGTTAACTGGGTTCAGATCACAGGTTATACAGTGTGATTGGTGTGGCTGGTATGAGTCTTACCCGGGATTCAAAATCCTTCCTTATTGTGTACGCTCGTCCGGGCACAGTATCCTAACTGAGGCTTGGAGGAGGGTCATAGGGGGAGGAGCCAGTGCACACCAGATAGTCCTAAAGCTTTCTTTAGATGTGCCCAGTCTCCTGCGGAGCCGCTATTCCCCATGGTCCTTACGGAGTCCCCAGCATCCACTACGTACTATGAGAAATAGAATTATCGGTAAGTAAATTCTTATTTTTACACATTGCGGCAGGAAAGTGTCCCCATTTTACACATTGCGGCAGGAAAAAGTATCCCCATTTTACACATTGCGGCAGGCACGTGCCTCCATTTTACACAGTACGGCAGGCACGTGCCCCCATTTTACACAGTACGGCAGGCAAGTGTTCACATTTTACACATTGCGGCAGGAAAGTGTCCCCATTTTACACATTGCGGCAGGAAAGTGTCCCCATTTTACACATTGCGGCAGGCACGTGCCCCCATTTTACACAGTACGGCAGGCAAGTGTTCACATTGTACACATTGCGGCAGGCAAGTGTCCTCATTTTACACATTCCGGCAGACAGGTGTCCCCATTTTACACATTCCGGCAGACAGGTGTCCCCATTTTACACATTCCGGCAGACGGGTGTCCCTATTTTACACATTCCGGCAGGCAAGTGTCCCCATTTTACACATTCCGGCAGACAGGTGTCCCCATTTTACACATTCCGGCAGGCAAGTGTCCCTATTTTACACATTCCAGCAGACAGGTGTCCCCATTTTACACAGTACGGCAGGTGGTGGTTGGGGGGAGGGAGAGAGAGAGAGGGAGAGGGGCTGACTTACATTTGAAGCGGTTCTTCCCGCTCTTCAGCCGCCTCTCCCTCGTCTGCGCAGCGCTGGCCGTCTTTGCTCCCCCTTCTCCCTCCTCCCGAGTGCCCAGCTTGGGGGGCGGGATTTCGCGGAATGACGTGATTGCGTCGTGACGTCACGACGCAAACGCGTCATTCCGCGAAATCCCGCCCCCCGAGCTGGGCAGTCGGGAGGAGAGGGGAGGGGGGTTTGAAAGTCCTCAAGAAGTGCCGTGGCAGGCGCCCCGTGCGGTTGAACGGCTCGCCCGCCGCAAGAAACGGCACTGAGGACAGGATATGCAGTATATAAATTCCCAAATTTAATACACTCTTTTTATCAGCTTTGTTTTTCTGCCAGCTATAAAGCTCTCGTCTGACAATAA
Organism: Pseudophryne corroboree; assembly: GCF_028390025.1. Classification (NCBI taxonomy): domain Eukaryota; kingdom Metazoa; phylum Chordata; class Amphibia; order Anura; family Myobatrachidae; genus Pseudophryne; species Pseudophryne corroboree. Next base: position 609,875,972 of record NC_086445.1, read on the forward strand.
CCTAAGATTAGCATGTCTATGTATATAAGATAATGGGTTTGTGTACTAAGGATTCCATTTCAGATTGGCAACAGAATAAGTAATATGCATCTCCATAGTGACACACAACTCAGCCACGGGGCTCTTGTTGCACTTGGAGTAAGGTGATCGGTATTACCTTTTTGTAAGACGCTTATGCAAAATAATTCTTCAAAGGCTAATAAGATGTTGCATTATATTTTCCACACATTTTCTGCAGTAATAGAAACAGCTGAAATTTAAATGAATAGAAGACTAAATGTTCATAATGCTATTTATTTTTGTTCACAGATGCATTGCTTAGTTCACAGAACATCTGGCTAATTTGCATTAACATATCATTACAACTATTATCATTCAATATGTACAGCTTAATTTTTTTTGTAACCTAAATCAATATCATTTATACAGCACACAAAAATTCCTTTCCTAATTGACTCGCACATGTACAGATGCCACACACACAGTACATACAAAATACAGGATAAGACCTTTTGTAGCGCTCACTTCTCCAAAGGCTCGTGTAGGATGAGATGTCCATAAACAAGAAAAAAAAAACGGATTTGTTAAAAAACACAGTCCAAGTGACTTGATAGTAAGAAGTGTAATTTCATGCAGCATGCATGAACCACACTAGTGTCCTATCCATTGTGATTCCTTAGTGTCGCTTCACCAACATATAGAGCTTACTTAGATTCCAGTGATATTCACAGTGTAGCTAAAAAGATGTAAAAAAACATAGCAAAAAGAAAACAGGTTTGTATATTGCTCTCAAGCTTTTAGAAGGGTAAATCTGGCCTTAATGTGTGTCTTTAATCCCTTCTGGATACTCCGTTTGCTGGGTCTGTATGATTTCAGTTTTAATGACCACTGGAGGCATCAATTGCAGGGGCAACACATAATTTGTTTGAACACACAAATAAAATTCCACATGAGGAATACGGAACCAGTTACCCAGGACAGGAGAATAATGTAATGTTCTTCCAAATTCCTAAAACAGTTCCAATCTGGTATACAAAGTCCAGGATGGTCTCAATGGCATATAGTCCTGTGAAACAATGGTTCCTTCTGTCTTCACCAATGTGATTCGATGTTTAAAATCTTTGTCAAGGTGTTTAAACTTTGAAATGCGATGGTGAAGAGGAAAGGAACAATTGTTTCACAGGACTAATATGCCATTGAGGCCATTCTGGATGTTATATACCGGATTGGGACTGTGTTTGGAATTTAAGATAGGGCCACGCTGATTGGCAAGCAGGAGGTATTGCCATGCACTGACTAATTTCTGTGTATGTGTCCCCGAGTGACTTCTCAGTAGCAATGTGCTCCCAGAGGGAGCAGTTGCTTTGTGTTTTTGTTTTGCTATGACCCGTGGATGCTACCCTGACTGACCATGTTCCACAATGTGTAAGAAATAAATTGGAGAACAAGTGGTTTGGAGGTGTTTTTAGTTAATAAAATATTAAAACATTTAGTATGTGTGTGTACTGTCATTTGTCTATTATTTTTTATTTTTGTTACAGGTACCAGCTGCCTCTGGATGCTCAGGCATGTTGGCAGTTTGTCAAAATTCATACTATTGTCATTTTGTATGCAATTTTTTTATTGTTGTAGTGACGTTACATTAACACAGGGCAATTGTATTTATCTGTTGCTTTACTGGCCTTACAGTTGCAAGGTCAATTAATAAAGATGCCAAGTGGTTATCAATTTACCTAGCGTGTGTGTGACTACCAGTTATTTCTAAAGTTGACAGAGGTTTCTGATTCAACACCTGGTGGAACTTGGCAAGAGCTAGAGTTTTCTTTAACTGTGAAATTATTCAACCCTCCCTGCCAGGTCTACAGGAAAGCATTTATCAGCGCACAATATATACAACTAGTATTTTAGACCCATCATATGCCGGGTTGCTAACTATCAAGTTCATCATTGCATGTTTTTCCCCACCTTCCCATCTGTCCCCCTCCCATGTCTGTCTTTCTCATCTCTGTCCTCCCTGTCTGCCTCTCTCATCTCTGTGTTCTCCCATCTCTCTCTTCCTGTGACTAGGGATCTGAGCTACGAAGCTAAGATGGCCACCAGTACACAAACTGGAACCATCAAGGGGAAATGTCTGCATTATGTGCCTAATGTGAACTGAAAATATAGTAATGTTGTGCAAATTGTGAAATCTCTGAAATATTCAACTTTATTAACATATTTTGTTTGATATGTTGGAATAGTTAATGTCCAGCTCTACAGCAGGGAATTTAGCTATGGAGCAATGCGTAATTTTAGAAAATAATCTTAATGTATGTAATTTATAAAGCTCTGCAATTTGGGACAGCCAAAGGTTCAGTGCCATTGCTAGTAATGGGGAGGAGATGATGGTGTATGTGAGAGATTGAAAAGCACATGATAGAGACAGAAGGCCCTGCCCATGACAGCTTACAATATAAAGTGGAGGTGCAGAAAGCGGAGAGACAGTGAGCAAAAAAGTGTAGATAGGTTAGGATGAGAACAGATAGGATTTAATAACAAATTGGGTTTATAGAGCCTGTTTGAAGTTTTGGACTGAGGTTCAGAATCTGATAAAGTTCCAGAGATGGGGAGCAGCACAGGCAATATATTGGAGGCAAGGAGGAGATAATCACTTGGGAGGAGAGACAGCAGTCTGTGAAGTGGGTGGGTGGGTGGGAGTGTGGAGGGAAATGAGGTCTGAGATGTAGGGAGTAGAAGAATGGGTGAGGGTTTTATAGGCGAGCGTGAGAAGTTTGAATTGTATTCCGATGGGGAGCCAGTGTAAGGGCCTGGTGGAAAGGGGAGGCAAAACAAGAGAAAGACAGATTGGAGGTAGAGGTTAGGGGAGGAGGTAGAACCGAGTGTCATCAGCATAGACATGATAATATCAGCATAGATTTAGAATGCTTAATGTTACTATGTAGCAACTTCTTTGTGTAAAATTGAGTCAGTACATTTAGGGAAAAACAGTTTTCTGTTTATTTGGAATTTCCTGTAGAATTCAGGAAGCATAGTTAGGTAATGAGTAATGTGTGGTATCTTAGCATAAATGCACCACAACGGGGTCTTGCTTTCTGTTGCATTCAAATACGTCAATGTAATTAGGAATGAGTTTGTGAAAGTGAGTTTGTTTCATGAAACTCACATACATTGCACGAATGCACGTGCCTGAGAAATGTGAGATCTACTTAGAAATGCCAATTTGCAGTAATGACTGTGAGGGTGTGCGACTTCTCTACCAAATACGACCTGGGTTAAGTGCATGAAATAGATGGGAAACCATCCTGGACACCAAAAAAGTGATAACTGAAATAGCAGGACCATGAAGGTTGTTAGTGGCAGAGCCGGCCCCAGCCAATATGATGCTCTAAGCAAGATTTTGGCTGGTGCCCCCTAGCACCGCCCCTAGTTCTGCAGGAGATGCCTGGCATGAGTCAGCTGGCAGCTCTGCTAACGTCAGGTGCCTCTTGTTTATGAAAATGCATCACATTATTTGCATTACTATATGGCTAGGATGCACAAGCAGCTTCTGCTGAGTAAAATGATATGCAGCATGCCGATATTCTGTGTGCGACTGCATCTGCATACGAAATGCTACATTACAGTGATTTCCAGGAATACACTGCAACGTAGCATTTTGTATACAGACACAGCCGCAGTCACACACAGAATATAGGCATGCTGCATATCATTTTAATCAACAGAAGCTGCTGGTGCCCCTAAGCATACCAAATGCCATAGGCATCTGCCTAGTTTGCCTATGCCTAAGGCCGGCTCTGGTTAGTGGCCATAAGGAAAGTACTAAAGGTTAAATATGATAGGAAGTATTTTTAATCAAATGTAAGTATTTCCAGCATGTTGGGGTACAGAGAATGTCTGTCTAGTCATTTTTCAAGTTTGTGAATAGCTGGAATAAACACCTCCAGGTACCTGGTCCACATAATGTATCCCATTGTTGAGCTTTTTAGATAAAATTCATTCATTTAAGGAGAGGGACAGATGTAGGGGGAGAGAGGGAAGAAGGGATATGTTTTATATCATACTATATAGTATTTAAAAAAAATAAAAAAATCTAAAATGAATCTCATATCAAAATGCCAGAGGCTGCCGGGGGCTTGAGACGACCCTTGGTCGTTTTATTGAAAATCTCCATACCCCCACTTCTAAATTGACACTTTGGGCACTGAGTAAAATTGTATACTGTATATATTAGAGATGTGCGACGGGCACTTTTCGTGTTTTGGTTTTGGATCTGGATCCCCGCTTGTGTTTTGGATCTGGATTGGTTTTGCCAAAACTACCCTTTCGGGTCTTGGTTTTGGATCTGGATGATTTTAGGGGAAAAAAAAAAACATAAAAATAGCTAAAATCACAGAAACTGGGGGTAATTTTGATCCTACGGTATTATTAACCTCAATAACATTCATTTCCACTCATTTCCAGTCTACTCTGAACACCTCACAATATTGTTTTTAGGCATAAAAGTTGCACCGAGGTCGCTGGATGACCAAGCTAAGCGACACAAGTGTGCGGCACAAACACCTGGCACAAGACACTACCACTGGACTGATGCAGCACAAGACAGCACTGGAATAACACATAAGACAGAACAGGTCACCACACCACTTTTCCACACAGACAGACACTGAGGAGAGAGACTCGTCCTCTCGCTACACTCTCCGGGACTGGAGTGAAAATGGCGGTGACCATGTTCTTTCCATTTAAAGATTATTGATTTGATAGTGCTCTGATGGATCATCAGAGATTTGTATTTTTTATTTTTTTTTAACCCAACCCTGACTTGTACTTCTCAACAACTTTGTCCCTGACTTGTTTGGAGAGCTCCTTGGTCTTCATGGTGTGATGCCTCTTGCTTAGTGGTGTTGCAGCCTCTGGGGCCTTTCAGAAAAGGTGTGTTTATACTGACAGATCATGTGACACTTAGATTGCACACAGGTGGACTTAATTTCACTAATTATGTGACTTCTGAAGGTAATTGGTTGCACCAGAACTTTTGAGGGGCTTCATAGCGAAGGGGGTGAATACATATGCACATGCCAATTTTCTAATTTTTATTTATAAAAAAAAAAAAATTATATACATTTTTCTCATTTCACTTCACCAATTTAGACTATTTTGTGCATATCCATCACATAAAATTCAGATAAAAAAAATAAATTAAAGTACAGGTTGTAAATGTAACAAAATATGTAAAAAGCCAAGGAGGGGGGGGGGTGAATACTTTAGCAAGGCACTGTAAATATGTACATATGTCAATTACAGAGTTAAATTATACTAACCATACATTAATTGTGATGTGGTACGGAGGATTTAGTTAAGTTTGTCAATATTTAACAGTTGCATATCTGTTTGCTGGCTGCCATAAGGAGCTTTCAGGCATTAGAGAGATGTGAGGAATTATTTATCTACTGATTCTATTTCCACACACAGTTAGAGCTCCTATTCACATGTATCAGTTACACATGAAACAAGAACTCAGACAGAGCAACAGAAAGAGAGGGTGTAACATATGGAGATACCACTGAGATAAGTAAAAAACAAGGTCCGAAGCTAGAGTACAGGGAGTTCAATGCAATTGTATCGTATTTAAAGAAAAAAAAAGTTACTGGATTTTAAAGGGGGTTATTCAGGTTTGTTAGCAATTGGGCAAACCATGTTGCACTACAGGTGGGGCAGATGTAACGTGCAGAGAGATTTAGATTTAGGTGGGTTTGTTTGTGTGCAGGGTAAATACTGGCTGCTTAATTTCTACACTGCAATTTAGATTTCTGTTTGAACACACTTCACCCAAATCTAAATCTCTCTGCACATGTTACATCTGCCCCACCTGCAGTGCAACACGGTTTTGCCCAGTTGCTAACTTTTTTGGGTTGCAAAAAACCTGAATAAGGCCCTAAGCACAGATTGAAAAAACACCTATTTATAATTTGGGTTTTATTTTTGCTATTTTTTTTATAGATACTCAAATACAAAATGTAGTTGTCCGTATAACACCTTAATTTTTGTATTATTTAGCAAAATAATTATTTAAAAAAAAATTTACGTTTATATCATATGCATTTACCCTCAACTCTCTGTGTGTAACGGCTACCTTCTGTTGTTTATTACTGTACATCATACTTTGGATATTTACGCACAGTTGGTTTAACATTCACTTGTGGTGTGTTACTGTGCTTGCACAATAAAAAAGGGGATTGCTTACATGCTTGTCAAGGCAAGATTTTGGCTGGTGCCCCCTAGCACCGACTCTAGTTCCGCCTCTGACTCTGCACCTCTTTCCCAGCACCATCACCCCTCACCCATAGCAGACCTCATTTTGGTGCTCCTACCCCCTATATTTTAAATAGGAACAGTGCGCACATTCGGCACACAGCTCAAAAAGGGGCATTTTTTGCTGGGAAAGGGCATGGCCACATAATAGTACCCCCAATTCAAATGACACCACACAGTAGTGCAACTTTATTCAGATTATATCATGCAACAGTGTCCCTTATTCACGTTATATCACACAGTAGTACCACTTTACCTTATAAACGCTACTCCTCACACTAGTGCCCCTTATTGACATTACATCACACTGATTTGCTCTTTATTCACATTACACAACACCATGTTGCTCATTAGACCACACAGTACTGCCCTTTCTATACATTACTCCACACAGTAGTGCGCCTTATACACATAATGCCACACATTAGTAATGTCTTTATACACATAATACCACAGTGATGCCCTTTACACATGACACACATTATTAATGTACTTATAAACATAATGCATCTTACACATTATGCCAACCTTTATTAATGCCCTTATACACATAATGCCCCTTACACATATGCCGAACACTACTGCACAATCAACCCACCCGCACACAGCACTCATTAGGCCGCTAACACTGTGACCTCTGCCTCTGCTTGGATATGTGTCCTCATATATCTTGCTGGCAGCTCTGCTAACGTCGGGCGTCTTTGACGAAAATGCATCTTATTTGCATTACTATGTGTTTAGGATGCACAAGAAGCTTCTGCTGATTAAAATGATACACACCTATATTCTGTGTGTGACTGTGTCTGTATGTACATATGAAATGCTACGTTACAGTGATTTCCAGGAATACACTGTAACTTAGCATTTCATATGCAGATACAGCCGCAGTCATACACAGAATATAGGCATGCCGCATAACATTTTAATCAGCAGAAGCTGCTTGTGCCCCTAGACATACCAAATGCCCTAGGCATTTGCCTTGTTTGTCTATGCCCAGGCCGGCTGTTTCAGGTGACCTTGACTATAATCTGCTTCTTAGATTACCTTACTCTTTTTTTTCTTCAAATTACACTGAGGAGCCCACCATGAGTGGTACAGTATTCTGCAGTGAGTAGGGGGTTAATGGGACCTCCTTAGTCTACCATACCATTGCTATTTCATTTAAAATCACACCCATAACCTAAGTAGGAGATTCCTGGTTGCTGGCTTCCCACCCAGAACCAGCTAACTATATGATGTGTGGTGAATCATCAATCTGCCACTCCCTTGCTCTTCTTTACTTTCTATAGTCCTTCATTCTCTCTCTACAGGGCTTCTCTTCCCTCGGCACACATAACTGAGAAGTCTGTCTCCGATAGCATTCTAGAGTTAGTAAAGTGCCCTGGAGAAGTAATATGTGGGGAATAGAAAGTGTCATGAGATTATTGCTATGCGCAGTTATATGGAGTGACTAGTTAAAAGCCTGGGGGGGGGGGGGGTAGTGTTTTGGTCGCTACTCACACAGGAGCTGCCAGGTTTCTGGAATTCCTGCTACTGAGAGTTGAGGCCCTGTTATGGTGTGTGTGTGTGTGTGTGTGTGTGTGTGTTGGTGGCCCCCCATAAGAGTTAGTAGAAGCATTATATATATATATATATATATATATATATATATATATATATACACACGCTGTATATCTGTAATGGTCGGGCACTAATGATACTGCATTATATAAACCAATACTGCATACCTCCCAACTATCCCGATTTTCGCTGGACAGTCCCATTTTTGGGGGACTGTCCCGCGGTCCCACCCGTGGGCTGCAGTGTCCCGTGGTGGGGGGAGCAGTTGGGAAGCTCTGTCTCTCGTTGCCCTGCTTACACGGTGACAGAGGGAAAGGGGACATGCCCCCTCAGCAACGTAAATGGGGGGCGTGGCTCGCGAACACGGCACTCCCGTGAAGCCACATCCCCTTTTTATCAGACCACGTCCCCTTTTAAACATTGTGCACGGCTTTGCTGCGCAGATGTCCCTCTTCCCCTGCAAGAAATATTGGGAGGTATGATAGAAACTTTCAAATATACCAAAGGTTTTAACAAAGTTCAGGAGGGAAACATTCTTCAAAGGAAGAGGAGTATTAGAACTCGAGGACATACACTGAAACTGGAGGGAGGCAGGTTCAGGGGAAATTTAAGGAAAACTTACTTCACAGAAAGGGTAGTGGACAAGTGGAATAGCCTCCCATCAGAGGTGGAAGAGGCTAAAACTGTAGAGCAATTTAAACATGCTTGGGATAGGCATATGAATATATCCTTACAAAGAAATAAGGATCAAAAAGGGTTGAGATTACCTAAAGGATAAAAAAAAGGGGGCAGACTAGATGGGGCAAGTGGTTCTTATCTGCCGTCAAATTCTATGATACTGGCATGTGTAAACTCACCAGTCCCCGGACAGCTCCTGGCCAGTCTGGGGGTAGAGGACACCACTAGCTGGCCAGAAGGGTCTGGGCATGGCCTGGGAGGGGCAAGCATTGGACCCCGCCCCTCTTCTGGCAAGATATATATAGCAGTTGGGCCGGTTATATGCTTCCTCCTCACCCGCATCATCTGCAGCCCCAGCACCAACCCCTCATCCTCCTGTTTACCGCACTGCTAACCCCATACAGGGTCCCACCCCTTTCTGCCAGATTGATTCACCTTCTTTCCCTACTGGGAAGTGGCTGCACTTGTTCCCGATGCCTCCACTCTGAGTGCCTGAGGACCATCTGGTGGTTCCTACATCCGTTTCCTGGTTACTGAAGGTACTTGTTGCCCAGTCCGGAAATGGCAATTAACCGGGGTATATGGAAGAGGGATGCAGAGTATGCAGTATATGGAGAAGGGGGTGTCCTGTATACAGGGAGCACTATATGGAGGAGTATGGGGTTGCAGTGTGTATATAGGTGCAGTATATGTTGGGGGTGCAGAATGTGGAATAGGATGGGGGTGCAGTGTATATAGGGGCAGTATATGGTGGGGGTGCAGTGTACATAGGGGGGGGGGTGTCCGTCCCCCGAAACGGAGCTCCATGGGGCGTCCTCCAGTTGTCGCTGGCAGCACCACAGAGGTGAGGAGCAGAGTCACTGCTATAGAGGTACTGATCCAGAGGACAGCTGGTTTTTGGAGCAAATGTTTCTTCAAATCAGTATTTTATTGTAGCCTCACAGATTTCGACGTTTCGATCCAATTTTTCAAGAAGGGCCATACATGAATCATCAAATCCATTCTTAGTATAGCAGTTCATAATTGTTAAAAAGTATATCTAGAAAAAATAGAACAAAAACATGACTGAACCTCTCAGGTCCCAATATATAACAATCATGGTGACAACACTGGTTTCAAAAATAATACTTCACACAATGTTTAACAATGGAAACCCATATATCAGAGCAAATAGCTGAAAAGTGAGTGCTCAAAAAAGTATGCAATGTCACCCTGTGAATATCACTATCACTTAGTGTACATGCAAGGCCCGTACACCCTCACCTCAATCAGCACACTCCAGTAATGCTATGTACCTGGATAATCTAACACTATGCGCAAGAGAATACAGTATGTGCATGGTCTCCATAAAAAAAAAAAAAAAACCGACAGATGCTATAATCAAAGAACAGCCATGTTTTAACTATGTATGTCTATACATTTGTGTATGCACAATAAATCATAATCAAAATCCAATAAATACCTATATGTCCAAAGTGATACTCATAGGGCAGCACCCGGCTAGACGATCTCACAGGTGTGTTCCATAGCTACAAAGATAAATCCCAATATGTAAACTAATAGATTATCAATATTCACCAGTGTGACAAACCCAAAATAATTACTTACAAACTCCAATGGAACACCGCATGTGCCAGGGCTGCATACACAAGACAGGTCTATACAGGAAGTATATATACCCCTCAACCCGGAAGTACCTCGGGCGGATGCGAGCGGCGTTAATATAGTCATAAAACGTCCTTAAACTTTTAATGCTCACAAAACCCAGGTCACTGCTAGCTTAGTGGACTAAATGAGAAACGTTCCATGAACGTGTCTGCACACTCTTACCGAGGTGGCCGCGCCGGGAGCGCACAGCACTCCACGAGCCGGAAACCGGAAGTCCCATGCGCTCCAGCGGCTCAAGCCGGTGGAACGCATAATAGAGGGGCTGCTCTAAACGTAAATGCCATGGTATTTTATGTCTGTTAAGTGATTATATATATACATATATATATACATACACACACACACACACACACACACACACACACACACACACACACACACAGTTTGACATATGTATTATTAAGCTCTTCCTGGATATTATATACATTGTGCTTTTCTTTTAAGAAGTTGACAATCCTCTTTCCCAGGTGGCTGCTGATATACATTATTGCAGGGGCAGCCAGACTTTTGGAGTCGGTGATCTACTGTGAAAGCTAAAAAGCTTTTGTGATCTACCTAGGAGGAATAATAGCAAAAAAATGGGCATGGTATAACAAAGTGGGCGTGGTATAACAAAAAGTGGACGTGGTATAACTAAAAAAAGGGACGTAGCCTTGCTGCGCAGAGTGTAATGACTGCCTCACATGAAATAACACATTGGCCCCCACAGGTAAAAACCTCAAACACATATGCCCCCACAGTGCCAGATACACATGCCCCCACAGTGCCATGTGCCCACAGTGCCAGATACAGATATGCCCCCACAGTGTCATGTGCCCACAGTGCCAGATATGCCCCCACAGTGCCAGATTACAGATATGCCCCCACAGTGCCAGATATGCCCCCACAGTGCCAGAAATGCCCTCACAGTGCCATGTGCCCACAGTGCCAGATATGCTCCCACAGTGCCAGATACAGATATGCCCCCACAGCGCCAGATTACAGATATGCCCCCACAGTGCCATGTGCCCGCAGAGCCAGATATGCCCCCAGTGCCACATATGACCCCACAGTGCCAGATATGCCCCCACAGCACCAGATTACAGATATGCCCCCACAGTGCCAGATATGCCCCCACAGTGCCATGTGCCCACAGTGCCAGATATGCCCCCCACAGTGCCAGATATGCCCCCCACAGTGCCAGATATGCCCCCCACAGTGCCAGATATGCCCCCCACAGTGCCATGTGCCCACAGTGCCAGATATGCCCTCACAGTGCCATGTGCCCACAGTGCCAGATATGCCCCCACAGTGCCAGATACAGATATGCCCCCACAGTGCCATGTGCCCACAGAGCCAGATATGCCGCCAGTGCCACATATGACCCCACAGTGCCAGATATGCCCCCACTGAGCTATATGCCCACAATGCCAGATATGCCCCCATAGAAGAGCTCACCGTTGGTGTGTGGAGAGCGCAGTGCGCGCTTCTCCTGTCTGCCGCTCTGCCTCCTCAGTCTGATCTCCGGCGGTGACGGCAGCGTGTATGGCTCAAATCAAGTGCCGGTCCGCGAGCTCTCATTGGCTAACGAACCGGCACCTGATTTGAGCTATACACTCGGCCGTCACTGCCGCAGACCAGACTGAGGAGGCAGAGCGGCAGGCAGGAGAGGCGCGGCTTCGGGTGGCTGGGCGGCGGATCGCGATCGACTGGTCGCATGTCCGCGATCGACTGTTTGGCCACCCCTGCATTATTGTATCAGCACTGTTCAGTACAGTGCCTAAGACTACGTTTTGTTTTGCACTGCAGGTGGGGCACATTTAAAATGTACAGAGAATATTTAGATTTGAGACAGGATGGGGTATATTTACTAAGGTCCCGATTTTGACCGAGATGCCGTTTTTTCTTCAAAGTGTCATCTCGGTAATTTACTAAACTGAAATCACGGCAGTGATGGAGTGCATTCGTATTTTTTGGGAAGTTGAAGTTTAAAAATACGAATGAATACACCATCGGTCAAAACGCGGCTGTTTAGATATGAATCTCGGTCATTTACTAACCATTCGTATTTGTAATGTCTACCGTGAAAATGCATTTGCGGCCGTGAAAAAATACATTTCGTAAAAAAGTCCTAAAAAAAAACAGCCCTGCTTTTGAGAAGCGTGTTTACATGTGTAGTCAATTATCCATTACTCACACCTGAATGTTTGGCCCTATAAAAGGGTCCCAGGAACATTTTGAATATCTCTCACTCTGAAATGGCTGCTGTGGTGTGTGCAACAGATTTTTTGTTTGTTGGGGGATACCTGAGAGTGCTCCATGACTCTTCCAGAAATCTGGCCCAGGTAAGTGAACATGGTCAGCAGGTTGAACAGGTGCCGCGGAGGCTGCGCCAGCCACGTTTGTTTAGGGGACAGATGTTTCCCCTAAAAACATCCAACATTTTCCGTCTGTATGACCTTGTCAAACTGGGACTAGATCCTGAGACAGCACGCTCACGCTCTGTCTCAGGCTTGCACAAACTCCTGGCTGTGTTGCACTTTATGGCTACTGGCAGCTTCCAGGCTGTGACAGGCGACGTCATTGGTATTTCCCAGCCAACCTTTTCTAAATTTTTGAAACAGGTGAGTTGAAAAATACATACACGTCTATGTCTAAGTGTTGCTTCTGGTAGGTCTTAGAACACAGTATTGTTTGTTCTTTATACTGGTGTGTTTTTTTTTTTTTTTTTTATTTGTATAAAAACATTGACACTCATTACCCCATTAAACCATACACACATAGCGTGTTTTACAATGTTTGACACGGACACAGGATTTTTTGTGAAGACAATAGTTAAATTTTTATTGTGTTACACAAATGTCATGTCAGAATCATTATTTTTTCTTTTGTGTGCTGGGTGCCGAGGTTTGAGCATGGTCGCTGGCCCGTGTTCTGGATGATCGTCGAACAGGGGAGGTAACTGGGGTCTGGCTAGGGGTAGTCGTTCCTGAGCTGGAGCTGAGATGTTGTGCTGACATCAGAGTGATGCTTTGGCTCAAGTTATGTATACTGGCATTCAGTTGATTATTACTGGCAGTGTGGCTGGCCACAATCCTAGACAAAGTCTCATTCACTACCTGATTGTGTTGGATCACTTGTATCAGGGCTTGTTGATGCCGCTGTTGCTCATCGATGATGCGCGTCAAATTTGCCAGCATTTGCGTATTGTCCGCCCTGATTTGCTCCATCGATGTAGCAATTCTGCCTACCTGAACAATCAGTCTGCCCGAGTTCCGACTAATGCGCGGAAGATGATGGGGCAGACTGGCAAGGTGTTGTGTGTGTGTGTGTGTGTGTGTGTGTGTGTTCAGGCAGGCAGTGTTTTTGAACTGTTGTGTTGCCCAACTGGACCAAAAGGTCTGCGGACATTTGTTGCTGGGGTGGAGTTGGTATCAATTGTGGACTTAAGGAGGCTTGGGGCATATCCTGCGGCTGGGTTGGCTGGGTAGGAACAACGGGCGTAAGTTGCAGTGTATAGGTTGCCTGTTGGTCTGGTTCCTGCTGGTCATCGTCTCCCATGAAGGTTGGTTCTGTATGGGGTGGCCAACAGGCACTGTTTAGTTATAATTAAATATCTTTGCTTGTCCTAAACATTCCATACTTAATAATAATTTTTTTAATTTTTTATTTGAGGTGTGTTTTTATAAACTAGGAATCTTTCCTTTACAAACACATATGTGCCATAACAGGCGTGCGCAGAGACTGACTGGCGGGTTCCGCACCGAACTTCCCCCCCTCCACAGCATTATAGTCTTCGCTCACCTCCCCTGTCCTGGATATAGACTTCTCACCTGGACGGACCAGAGGAGCGCATCAGGTAAGCAGTCTACATCCCGGACAGGGGAGGTGTGAGAACACTATAATGCTGTGGAGGGGGGGGGGGGTTAAGTCCGGTGAGAAACCCGCTATTCATTTTCTGTGCACGTCTGTGGGTTCAATTTAGTAAGATGGGTGTTCTATTTAAAATGAGATGTGGCCCATAGCAACCAATAAGAATTTTTAAAGCATTTATTTTGCACCTTCAAGAAGATAATACCTGGAATATGATTGGTTGCTACGGGAAACATGCCATCTCAAATTGAGCTCACATCATAGTAAATGTACTGTGTCTAAATGTTTGAATGTATTTCGTTTAAGTTTTTACTCACCAGACAGCTGAGGTGATCGTGGCTCATCATTTCGGGGACTAGCCAAAATTGACTGTGGTGGCTGGGGCAAGACTGCCGAGATGCGCCGCCTGGGTGGTGAAGAAGGAGGCGCAGATTCCGACTCCACACGCCGCGTCTTACTAGGCCTCCTAGTTACAGTCACACAGCCCTGTGATGGCCGCCTTAGAGGAGGGCGGCTTGCAGAAGAAGAACCTATGTGAAAATAGCAACATTAATATTTTGTGGTTCTATGTGTTTGCAGAATATGTGACTACACTGATTTCTTACCTGCATTCCCAGCAGCTTCATCAGTTGGCTGTGGCCTGTCTGTGGCGCTTCTCTGGCGTACTGTTGAAAATTGTAAAAAACATTATGACCATACTTTGAATACTCATTGTTATCTGAAAATCATTATTGTAATGTAAACATCTTGCACCTAATGTTAAGTTAACTATTTTATGTTTAAGCTATTCTGGATTAATTAATTGGGTGTGTATTGTTAAATTAAGATGGTGTTGCACTAAATAATCCAGAAACATAGCTTAATTCGGCACAATATATTGCAGAGAATTATAATATTAAATTTCACACAAACATAAAAACCTTATAAAAAATGTCAAAATTTAATCTTTAAAAAAAAAAAAAAAAAAACATGCCATTTTAAAAAACAGGGCCAAGCAAGATCTCTGATTATGTATTATAACTACACATACCAGCATGCACTGCAACAGATTTCACATTCACTAATAACAAAACTCGGGCAATGCATGATGGGACTTGTAGTTTTGAAACACATTTACAGCTACAGGTTGCACAGGCCTGCACGACATTACCAACACAATGTTAGCATATTTAAAAACACAGTAACAATTAGCAGCATTAACATTTAAAAAAAAACAAGAGCCAACAAATTTAAATTAAAACTCACCATCCTGCCTTGGACGGTCCGAATCCCGGACATGAGTCGCTGACACCACTTCTGCAGGAATAAGTGACCCCACAGGCTCCTCCCAATCACGAAAAGTGGCACGGAAAGGGTGTCCACCCCCGGTTTGGCGGGCTGATTTGGCCTCCTTGGCCATCTTGGCCTTGACACGGCGCTTGAAGTCATAAAATCTTTTTCTACACGTGTCCTCAGTCCGCCTCACCACACCCTCACTATTGACTGCTGCAATAACTTTGCCCCACAGGACAGACTTCCTACGTGAGGACACCTTGGCAGCATCCTGCCCAAACAATTGGCGATGATGCCTCATCAGCTCACGCACCAAAGCCATGTTTACTTTTCAGCATAGCTGAACTTCACATTGCGCCCAGTCTTGGTAGTGGTGTGTGGCTGCGGAGCCACAGCACCATCACTATCACTGGAGAACGCTGCAACAGGCACCCCCTCCTCCTCCTCACTAACCTCCTCCCTCTCACTAACCTCCTCCCCCTCACTCACCTCCTCCCTCTCACTCACCTCCTCCCTCTCACTCACCTCCTCCCTCTCACTCACCTCCTCCACCTCACTCACCTCCTCCCTCTCACTAACCTCCTCCACCACACTGACCTCTGACTGAGACATAATCCCCACAAACTACACAAAACACTGAGAAAATAAAACAGAAAACACACTCCTCCACTACCACTACACACCCAACACACACACACTCACTCACAAACAATGACAATAGACTTGAAAAAAAAACAAAGACAAAAAAGTAGACAAACTTCGAAAAAACTACACAACAAGTATGACAAGACTACTTACACACACAGTACAGCACTCAACAATCGCAAAACTCTGCTCCAAATCCACCAAAAAATCCACCAAACTCACCAACTCCTAATACACCTTCCTCTCTCCTCTCCACTAGCTAAACCCACGAGGTGCGGACGGTTTGGGGCGTTTTTATAGTAATGTGCACAGACACTCCTCCATCACGAATACAACCAATCACGGACGAGTGACAAAAACGAAACTTAGGAAAAAAACGTGGCCGGAAACGGAAAAACACTGCCGTAACAGACATGTGACGCAGTCGTAAAAAAACACTAACACGGCCGCAAAACCACAAAATCGGCCGCATTACACATCAAAAAAAATACGAATGACATCGACATCGGACAACACTAAAAATACAAATACGACAGCTTAGTAAATTAGTCGTAATCAATTCAAAAAGTTGCAGTTTTACACTTTCGATGTCATTCGTGATGATTCTCTCTCCAAATCGGTAACAAAACGAATCTTAGTAAATTTACCCCGATGTGTCTAAACGGTTATCTAAATTGCAGTGTAAATATAATGCTTTACAGCATTTGTGGGCTACATGCAAAAGAAGCCAATATTTACCCAACATGCCAAAAAAATGTATGTACTGTATTTGGACCCCTTGCATTGCAACATATATTGTCCAGATGCAGTTAATTGCTCATTCTTTCTTTATTCCCAAATCAGAATGAGGCTCTAAGTACTGGAAATGGATTGGTATGATGGAAAGGTGCAGGGGAATGCTGTGGAAGAGGCATTTTGTCAATGATGGATCAGAGGAGGGTTAAGGGTTTGTGTGTGTGTGTGTGTGTGTGTGTGTGAGATGAGCGCCTGAAATTTTTCGGGTTTTGTGTTTTGGTTTTGGGTTCGGTTCCGCGGCCGTGTTTTGGGTTAGACCGCGTTTTGGCAAAACCTCACCGAATTTTTTTTGTCGGATTCGGGTGTGTTTTGGATTCGGGTGTTTTTTTAAAATAACACTAAAAAACAGCTTAAATCATAGAATTTGGGGGTCATTTTGATCCCATATTATTATTAACCTCAAAAACCATAATTTCCACTCATTTTCAGTCTATTCTGAATACCTCACACCTCACAATATTATTTTTAGTCCTAAAATTTGCACCAAGGTCGCTGGATGACTAAGCTAAGCGACACTAGTGGCCGACACAAACACCTGGCCCATCTAGGAGTGGCACTGCAGTGTCACGCAGGATGTCCCTTCCAAAAAACCCTCCCCAATCAGCACATGACGCAAAGAAAAAAAGAGGCGCAATGAGGTAGCTGACTGTGTGAGTAAGATTAGCGACCCTAGTGGCCGACACAAACACCGGGCCCATTTAGGAGTGGCACTGCAGTGTCACGCAGGATGTCCCTTCCAAAAAACCCTCCCCAATCAGCACATGACGCAAAGAAAAAAAGAGGCGCAATGAGGTAGCTGACTGTGTGAGTAAGATAAGCGACCCTAGTGGCCGACACAAACACCGGGCCCATTTAGGAGTGGCACTGCAGTGTCACGCAGGATGTCCCTTCCAAAAAACCCTCCCCAATCAGCACATGACGCAAAGAAAAAAAGAGGCGCAATGAGGTAGCTGACTGTGTGAGTAAGATTAGCGACCCTAGTGGCCGACACAAACACCGGGCCCATTTAGGAGTGGCACTGCAGTGTCACGCAGGATGTCCCTTCCAAAAAACCCTCCCCAATCAGCACATGACGCAAAGAAAAAAAGAGGCGCAATGAGGTAGCTGACTGTGTGAGTAAGATTAGCGACCCTAGTGGCCGACACAAACACCGGGCCCATTTAGGAGTGGCACTGCAGTGTCACGCAGGATGTCCCTTCCAAAAAACCCTCCCCAATCAGCACATGACGCAAAGAAAAAAAGAGGCGCAATGAGGTAGCTGACTGTGTGAGTAAGATTAGCGACCCTAGTGGCCGACACAAACACCGGGCCCATTTAGGAGTGGCACTGCAGTGTCACGCAGGATGTCCCTTCCAAAAAACCCTCCCCAACAGCACATGACGCAAAGAAAAATAAAAGAAAAAAGAGGTGCAAGATGGAATTGTCCTTGGGCCCTCCCACCCACCCTTATGTTGTATAAACAAAACAGGACATGCACACTTTAACCAACCCATCATTTCAGTGACAGGGTCTGCCACACGACTGTGACTGATATGACGGGTTGGTTTGGACCCCCCCCAAAAAAAGAAGCAATTAATCTCTCCTTGCACAAACTGGCTCTACAGAGGCAAGATGTCCACCTCATCATCACCCTCCGATATATCACCGTGTACATCCCCCTCCTCACAGATTATCAATTCGTCCCCACTGGAATCCACCATCTCAGCTCCCTGTGTACTTTGTGGAGGCAATTGCTGCTGGTCAATGTCTCCGCGGAGGAATTGATTATAATTCATTTTAATGAACATCATCTTCTCCACATTTTCTGGATGTAACCTCGTACGCCGATTGCTGACAAGGTGAGCGGCGGCACTAAACACTCTTTCGGAGTACACACTTGTGGGAGGGCAACTTAGGTAGAATAAAGCCAGTTTGTGCAATGGCCTCCAAATTGCCTCTTTTTCCTGCCAGTATAAGTATGGACTGTGTGACGTGCCTACTTGGATGCGGTCACTCATATAATCCTCCACCATTCTTTCAATGGTGAGAGAATCATATGCAGTGACAGTAGACGACATGTCCGTAATCGTTGTCAGGTCCTTCAGTCCGGACCAGATGTCAGCATCAGCAGTCGCTCCAGACTGCCCTGCATCACCGCCAGCGGGTGGGCTCGGAATTCTGAGCCTTTTCCTCGCACCCCCAGTTGCGGGAGAATGTGAAGGAGGAGATGTTGACAGGTCGCGTTCCGCTTGACTTGACAATTTTCTCACCAGCAGGTCTTTCAACCCCAGCAGACTTGTGTCTGCCGGAAAGAGAGATCCAAGGTAGGCTTTAAATCTAGGATCGAGCACGGTGGCCAAAATGTAGTGCTCTGATTTCAACAGATTGACCACCCGTGAATCCTTGTTAAGCGAATTAAGGGCTCCATCCACAAGTCCCACATGCCTAGCGGAATCGCTCCGTGTTAGCTCCTCCTTCAATGTCTCCAGCTTCTTCTGCAAAAGCCTGATGAGGGGAATGACCTGACTCAGGCTGGCAGTGTCTGAACTGACTTCACGTGTGGCAAGTTCAAAGGGCATCAGAACCTTGCACAACGTTGAAATCATTCTCCACTGCGCTTGAGACAGGTGCATTCCACCTCCTATGTCGTGCTCAATTGTATAGGCTTGAATGGCCTTTTGCTGCTAGTCCAACCTCTGAAGCATATAGAGGGTTGAATTCCACCTCGTTACCACTTCTTGCTTCAGATGATGGCAGGGCAGGTTCAGTAGTTTTTGGTGGTGCTCCAGTCTTCTGTACGTGGTGCCTGTACGCCGAAAGTGTCCCGCAATTTTTCTGGCCACCGACAGCACCTCTTGCACGCCCCTGTCGTTTTTTAAATAATTCTGCACCACCAAATTCAAGGAATGTGCAAAACATGGGACGTGCTGGAATTTGCCCATATTTAATGCACACACAATATTGCTGGCGTTGTCCGATGCCACAAATCCACAGGAGAGTCCAATTGGGGTAAGCCATTCCGCGATGATCTTCCTCAGTTGCCGTAAGAGGTTTTCAGCTGTGTGCGTATTCTGGAAACCGGTGATACAAAGCGTAGCCTGCCTAGGAAAGAGTTGGCGTTTGCGAGATGCTGCTACTGGTGCCGCCGCTGCTGTTCTTGCGGCGGGAGTCCATACATCTACCCAGTGGGCTGTCACAGTCATATAGTCCTGACCCTGCCCTGCTCCACTTGTCCACATGTCCGTGGTTAAGTGGACATTGGGTACAACTGCATTTTTTAGGACACTGGTGAGTCTTTTTCTGACGTCCGTGTACATTCTCGGTATCGCCTGCCTAGAGAAGTGGAACCTAGATGGTATTTGGTAACGGGGGCACACTGCCTCAATAAATTGTCTAGTTCCCTGTGAACTAACGGCGGATACCGGACGCACGTCTAACACCAACATAGTTGTCAAGGCCTCAGTTATCCGCTTTGCAGCAGGATGACTGCTGTGATATTTCATCTTCCTCGCAAAGGACTGTTGAACAGTCAATTGCTTACTGGAAGTAGTACAAGTGGGCTTACGACTTCCCCTCTGGGATGACCATCGACTCCCAGCAGCAACAACAGCAGCGCCAGCAGCAGTAGGCGTTACACGCAAGGATGCATCGGAGGAATCCCAGGCAGGAGAGGAATCGTCAGAATTGCCAGTGACATGGCCTGCAGGACTATTGGCATTCCTGGGGAAGGAGGAAATTGACACTGAGGGAGTTGGTGGGGTGGTTTGCGTGAGCTTGGTTACAAGAGGAAGGGATTTACTGGTCAGTGGACTGCTTCCGCTGTCACCCAAAGTTTTTGAACTTGTCACTGTCTTATTATGAATGCGCTGCAGGTGACGTATAAGGGAGGATGTTCCGAGGTGGTTAACGTCCTTACCCCTACTTATTACAGCTTGACAAAGGGAACACACGGCTTGACACCTGTTGTCCGCATTTCTGTTGAAATACCTCCACACCGAAGAGCTGATTTTTTTGGGTATTTTCACCTGGCATGTCAACGGCCATATTCCTCCCACCGACAACAGGTGTCTCCCCGGGTGCCTGACTTAAACAAACCACCTCACCATCAGAATCCTCCTGGTCAATTTCCTCCCCAGCGCCAGCAACACCCATATCCTCCTCATCCTGGTGTACTTCAACACTGACATCTTCAATCTGACTATCAGGAACTGGACTGCGGGTGCTCCTTCCAGCACTTGCAGGGGGCGTGCAAATGGTGGAAGGCGTATGCTCTTCACGTCCAGTGTTGGGAAGGTCAGGCATCGCAACCGACACAATTGGACTCTCCTTGTGGATTTGGGATTTCGAAGAATGCACAGTTCTTTGCTGTGCTTTTGCCAGCTTGAGTCTTTTCATTTTTCTAGCGAGAGGCTGAGTGCTTCCATCCTCATGTGAAGCTGAACCACTAGCCATGAACATAGGCCAGGGCCTCAGCCGTTCCTTGCCACTCCGTGTGGTAAATGGCATATTGGCAAGTTTACGCTTCTCCTCCGACAATTTTATTTTAGGTTTTGGAGTCCTTTTTTTACTGATATTTGGTGTTTTGGATTTGACATGCTCTGTACTATGACATTGGGCATCGGCCTTGGCAGACGACGTTGCTGGCATTTCATCGTCTCGGCCATGACTAGTGGCAGCAGCTTCAGCACGAGGTGGAAGTGGATCTTGATCTTTCCCTAATTTTGGAACCTCAACATTTTTGTTCTCCATATTTTAATAGGCACAACTAAAAGGCACCTCAGGTAAACAATGGAGATGGATGGATACTAGTATACAATTATGGATGGACTGCCGAGTGCCGACACAGAGGTAGCCACAGCCGTGAACTACCGTACTGTACTGTGTCTGCTGCTAATATAGACTGGTTGATAAAGAGATGTCGTAGTATGTATGTATGAAGAAGAAAGAAAAAAAAACCACGGTTAGGTGGTATACAATTATGGACGGACTGCCGAGTGCCGACACAGAGGTAGCCACAGCCATGAACTACCGTACTGTACTGTGTCTGCTGCTAATATAGACTGGTTGATAAAGAGATGTCGTAGTATGTATGTATGAAGAAGAAAGAAAAAAAACCACGGGTAGGTGGTATACAATTATGGATGGACTGCCGAGTGCCGACACAGAGGTAGCCACAGCCGTGAACTACCGTACTGTACTGTGTCTGCTGCTAATATAGACTGGTTGATAAAGAGATGTCGTAGTATGTATGTATAAAGAAGAAAGAAAAAAAAACCACGGTTAGGTGGTATACAATTATGGACGGACTGCCGAGTGCCGACACAGAGGTAGCCACAGCCGTGAACTACCGTACTGTACTGTGTCTGCTGCTAATATAGACTGGTTGATAAAGAGATGTCGTAGTATGTATGTATAAAGAAGAAAGAAAAAAAAACCACGGTTAGGTGGTATACAATTATGGACGGACTGCCGAGTGCCGACACAGAGGTAGCCACAGCCGTGAACTACCGTACTGTACTGTGTCTGCTGCTAATATAGACTGGTTGATAAAGAGATGTAGTAGTATGTATGTATGTATAAAGAAGAAAGAAAAAAAAACCACGGGTAGGTGGTATACAATTATGGATGGACTGCCGAGTGCCGACACAGAGGTAGCTACAGCCGTGAACTACCGTACTGTGTCTGCTGCGACTGGATGATAAATAATGATATAAAAAATATATATATATCACTACTGCAGCCGGACAGGTATATATATTATATAATGACGGACCTGCTGGACACTGTCTGTCAGCAGAATGAGTTTTTTATAGAATAAAAAAAAAACACCACACAAGTGAAGTCACACGACGAGTGTTTAACTTTTTCAGGCAATCACAATATAGTATACTACTAACTATATTGGTGGTCAGTGTGGTCAGGTCACTGGTCAGTCACACTGGCAGTGGCACTCCTGCAGCAAAAGTGTGCACTGTTTAATTTTAATATAATATGTACTCCTGGCTCCTGCTATAACCTATAACTGGCACTGCAGTGCTCCCCAGTCTCCCCCACAATTATAAGCTGTGTGAGCTGAGCACAGTCAGATATATAATATATACATAGATGATGCAGCACACTGGGCTGAGCAGTGCACACAGATATGGTATGTTGTACTCCTGGCTCCTGCTATAACCTATAACTGGCACTGCAGTGCTCCCCAGTCTCCCCCACAATTATAAGCTGTGTGAGCTGAGCACAGTCAGATATATAATATATACATAGATGATGCAGGCATGCAGCACACTGGGCTGAGCAGTGCACACAGATATGGTATGTGACTGAGTCACTGTGTGTACCGTTTTTTTCAGGCAGAGAACGGATATATTAAATAAAACAACTGCACTGCTGGTGGTCACTGTGGTCAGTCACTAAACTCTGCACTCTCTTCTACAGTATCAGCCTCATGTCAATCTCTCTCTCTCTCTCCTAATCTAAATGGAGAGGACGCCAGCCACGTCCTCTCCCTATCAATCTCAATGCACGTGTGAAAATGGCGGCGACGCGCGGCTCGAGTCCTTATATAGAATCCGAGTCTCGCGAGAATCCGACAGCGTCATGATGACGTTCGGGCGCGCTCGGGTTAACCGAGCAAGGCGGGAAGATCCGAGTCGCTCGGACCCGTGAAAAAAAACATGAAGTTCGTGCGGGTTCGGATTCAGAGAAACCGAACCCGCTCATCTCTAGTGTGTGTGTGTGTGTGTGTGTGTGTGTGTGTGTGTGTGTGTGTGTGTGTGTGTGTGTGTGTGTGTGTGTGTGTGTGTGTGTGTGTGTGTGTGTGTGGGGGGGGCAGGGGGAAATGGGATTAATTTGGATGTCGACAGAGGTTGCATCGTTGCTACTTACTTGTCACCCCTCGTTGGGTGACACCCAGGTGTGGCCCACACACCCCTCACCCCGTCAAATAGGTGTAAGTACTGTAGGTGTACAGTAAGTTGACAATGATGACGGCATACGCATACAGGCGCACTACCATTCTGTTCGTTTGCATTCAAAGTGCAGCAGCATTCAGATATGCGTGTATCTCAGCTTTGTACATAATGCTGATGTCGGACCTAGTGGAGCAATTTTTTGCTGCTGCGCATGTGTGTAAATTAGACTGTGCATGCATCCCGATTCTGTCTGTACAGAGTCGCAGTAGTCATTTTAGAAGCATGCAGGTAGAAGTGAATTGAAAATGTAGTGTCATTCTTGGGCAGTGACAGGGGTGTCTTAGTGCACACTTGGAGATAGTAGTACATGTTATGGCAGTGTTGTAGGCATGATGGTGAAAGTGACTGCGTACACAGACGCTCTACTGCTCACAGAGGAGGCAATACTCAAATGGGGAACCTGCTCCTGCCATAGGGATGCTGCAAGTATCAATGATGAGACCGATGGTGGCGTTTAAGGATGCACCAATTGGCATTACTGCATGTACAGATGCCGACAGTGGGCGTCTCAGTCCTTGCACATGCGGGCGCACAGCAACATAGAATGTGACGGCAGATAAGAACCACTTGGCCCATCCAGTCTGCTCCTTTTTTAACCATATTGTTACCTCAAACCTTATTTGATATTTCTTTGTAAGGATATCCTTATATCTATCCCAAGCATGTTTAAATTGCTGTATTAGTCTCAACCACCTCTGATGGGAGACTGTTCCACTTGATAGAAACATAGGTTTGTCAGGTTACTCAGGATGTCCAGCTAAATCACCAGTTCCAAAAATGGGCCAAAATGCCTGTTTTTGGAACACTTCTGTCAAACTTCAGCAGCAATAATCTTGGTGCAACTTTTGGGGCACCGAGACTGACATTGCAGGACTAGCTCTGCACATGCGCAGTGTAGCATCTACACATGTGCAGATCTAAAAACATTTCAGATATATGTAAATATTGAATTTACATAAATCTCTGAATTAGTCCCTGAGTGCACAGAGGTTTGCTCAGACACCAGACCTCATATCAGATACATTTATAGGCCCTACACACATGCCGATTTGTTTGAAAGATATGAACGATCTCGTTCATAAATGAACGAGAACTCGTTCATATCTTTCAGTGTGGAGGCTCCAGCGATGAACGATGCGCGGCCCCGCGCTCGTTCAACGCTGGTCCCCCGTCGGCTGTGCATGCAGGCCAATATGGACGATCTCGTCCATATTTGCCTGCACTTCAATGGAGCCGCGTGATGGGGGGAGTGAAGAAACTTCACTCCCCCGTCACTGCCCCCCCCCGCCGCCGGGTCGCTCGTCGGCCGTATCCGCCGTCGGGCAGCTCGGCAGCGGATCGGCCAGTGTGTAGGGCCCTTTAGATTTAGATTGGACTTGACAAGTCCAATGCTTGGAGTTGACCAAATTGACCAACGAAAGATTATAGTGTTTGGCCCTGATTTTGAGTTACACACAAGTGGAAATGCAAACAGATCTCATTAATATCTGCATACTGCGCATGCACAGTAAAAATAAATCTGTCGCCTATGAACAGATTTTGCAAGTATGGATTGATATGTCCATTGACAGATTACTGTTTCAGTGAAATGGGTGGTAACCCATGGGGAGGCGACTATGGGGATACATGGGACTGATCCCATTGCAAAAAGTAAAATTACATGTGGGGATTTTTGTAGGAAAATCTGCACTTGGCGATCATAATGCAAATTTTTTTTTTTTATTGCTAAACATTGCCATCTTCATTTAACCACTTGCCTGGCTCAGACTCGTTTGTGATGCTATCAGATGCAGGAGTTCATTCATTACCTTCTCAAGGAGGGACAACATGCTCTGCTCCTGAACTTCCCTCTTAATTTAGGATTGTCCTCCCCTGTGCTGAAACACCTTTCTTATCCATTAACCTGTTCAACACAGGTGCCAGCAACCCTACATTAAGAGACATCCAGGAGCAGAGGATTTTGTCCCTCCTGGAGACTGCCATGTTGGGAAGTATGCACTGGGCCTAATTCAGACCTGATTGCAGCAGCAAAGTTGTTCTCTAATGGGCAAACCCATGTGCACTGCAGGTGGGGCAAATATAACGGTGCAGAGAGTTAATTCGGGTAGGTGATTTTGTTTCTGTGCAAGGTAAATACTGGCTGCTTTATTTCAGTTTGAACACACCCCACCCAAATCTAACTCTCTCTGCACATGTTATATCTACCCCACCTGTAATGCACATGGTTTGCCCATTACAGATTTTTTGTTTTGCTACTGTGATCAGGTCTGAATTAGGCCAGTGATGTGGTGGTCACTGACCACCGACATCACAACCGGAATTACGCCCCAGATTGCCGTGCGGCCGGCATTCTGGAGGGCACGTGTCATGGAATCACATTGCGGGAAAGGAAACTTCGTTCCTCCTGCAGCACAGTTTGGCTGATATTTGCAAGTGCTGATCAGTCCCCCTGACACATGCCCCTCTGCCATACCTGACCCTCTCCACGAGGGAGAAAATGCTCTGTTCCTGGTCTCTCCTGGTAATGTATGATTGCCATCACCTGTGGTGAAACACCTTTCTTACCAATTATCTAGCTCACCACAGGTGATGGCAATCATACATTACCAGGAAAGTCCAGGAGCAGAGCATTTTCTCCCTCATGGAGGGGTCAGGTAGGCAAGTATGCCCTCTGTGCAGTTATATGCCTATAGGTGTCGGAGGAACTGCCAGGAGATGTGGGAGGGGGGATCAATAACAATTGGGGCAACTTATATTTATATATAAATATGCTGGAAAAGTCACACCAGCCGGTACATAAGTACAAAACCATAATAAAATCACAATTACAACCAGCAAAATACACCATACAATACATAGAATTTCTTCATTAATCACTGTATTTTTATGACTATATGATCAGATATGTTCAGCATTATTCTACAGTATGCACAGAAAGGGGATAAGCATGCTACAGTTAGTAGCATGGATATTTTTGCAGATGTTAGTGAAGCAGTCATTTATAGCAAATAGCTCTATGTCTCAGTAGTAAGCCCATAAGCTGTGGCATTAGCATAAAGACACAGTTGCACTGCTGAAAAGGATGCAGTCACAGCAGCAATAATGCCCACCTCTGAATCAGGCCCAATTGCTGCTAAGTGGCCATGTTACAGCACCACGACCCAGCCTGTGCTCAGATCATACTTGCCTACCTGACCCTCTCCATGAGGGAGAAAATGCTCTGTTCCTGGACTTTCCTGGTAATGTATGATTGCCATCACCTGTGGTGAAACACCTTTCTTATCAATTAACTAGCTCACCACAGGTGATGGCAATCATACATTACCAGGAAAGTCCAGGAACAGATCATTTGTAGCATGGGCCTCCCTAGGCACATGAATTCATGGCGCACAGAGATAATACCATACCTCCCAACATGATCCTCTCCAGGAGGGACAGAATGCTCTGCTCCTGCACGTCCCTCTTAATTTATGATTGCCATCACCTGTGCTGAAACACCTTTCTTATCCATTGACCTGTTCAACACAGGTGATGGCAATCATAAATTAAGAGAGAAGTCCAGAAGCAGAGCATTGTGTCCCTCCTGGAGAGGGTCATGTTGGGAGGTATGATAATACTAATACATTGTTAGGATTTATTAAACTATCTCCAGGGTTAAGTACAAAGAAAAACAGGTAAATAAACAAGACAAACAGTTATAAAAACTTCAAGTAAATAAAAAGTAATAAACAACACTAACGTTTTTTACTGTAAAGTTTAAGTGATCTGTGTGGGTGAGACCACATGAGGCAGGAGATTGGACCACTACTAGCACAAAGCTACTCCCTTATAAATTGAACCCTCAGTAGTGTGTGCTTCTGATCTTTATAGTCCCATAACCACTATTCTTCCAGCAGCTGCCACCCTTTCCAGGCTGAAAAGGGCTGCATCCTTTGTTCTCACAAGACCTGTGTAGATGCAAATTAGGTTGTCTCCAGGAACACTAAAAATCGTATATCTCTCCTGCATAAGAAATTTATTTTGGCCACTCAGGAAGTTGGGCAGGTGAGACCTCAAAGGGACATGGCTTAAAAGTTGTACTGTACCTTCTGGGTAGGATATTGGATTCCCCACGGCAAGAAAAATGAAAGATGGATAGTTTACCCTCTTTCAGCCTGCTTGCCTTTATCCAAGGGCTTGAACAAGGCCCCCCTACTGTGGAAAGCCAACACTACAGTATTTCTAAGGATGTTTTAACCTTCAAAAGATTCTTAGTTAACACCTCGCCACTCCAGCAAGAAGTTTACACAATGTAGACAGTTTTTGAAACTAGCAATTCATACCACACAGATATACATTTTGGGAGAACTATAATAATTCAAATCATGGTCATGGCTGGGTTATTACTCATAGGACCATGGGCACAGTATACCCAGGGCACACACAATGCATACAATCATGACACATGATGTTGAGGAATTGTCATAACCCATGGCGACGGCCACATCATTTGAAATGTGGCACCCCATGTGTACAGGTGCAGTTTTGGGGACTCTCTTGCCAGTCCCACAGGGGGCCTCGTCTGCCAGAGATCCGGGAGATGCCCACCTTGCCAGAGTTCCAAGAGCAGATGAGCATTAAGGCATCTGGAATTCACCTTTCAAAAGGGGCCACGATGTTGGAACTCTCTCATTTGCTGTGTTTTCCAGTAAAATGCTTCCCTGCCATCAGCTTTCACCAGAGCTCCTGTAATGATTAGCCACAGTACTGGTTCTTACAAGAGGTGCTGCTGGCTGGACTCTGTTCTGTACCCAGGTGTCGGATAATTAATGATTTAATTACCAGCATGGACTACACCTGACTTCTGCCTATTACGTCTGCTTTAGCCCAGCACTCAGGGCTGGGTCATTGATGTCCCTGAAGGGCCCCATACACTAGGGCGATCTTGCATGTTTTTGTGCAATTGCAACGAGTTCCTGAGATGGATAGCATGAAAATGTCAAATTGCATGTACTTTTGTTGCAATTGCGCGCTCCCGTGTGTCACCCATCGCGATCGCAGATCGCAATTGCATGGAAATAGGTGCACATTGCAGTGCTATTCAGCACTTGCAATCCGGTCGCATGTGATTTATCGCAGAAGTTTCTAGACTGGCAACTTGGACACTCCCACACACACATGCAGCAGCGCCAGCAGCAGCGGACTGGGACAGCACACTGCTACTTGTGATTCCTTCTTCCAAACGAACTACAATCAGATTGCAAGTGAGTACCAGCACCCAGCATCTGCACCAATCACACTAGCTACAAAATATTGCTTGTAAACAGTTCTGGTTGTATTGCTTGTCCACTTCCCACCTCCCCCCAAACCCCATAACATGTGCATCCTGTTTGTGTGTCCCAGCTTCTCCTAAAGTGTTTATAGAACCTGTTGGTGCCCATCCTCATTACCTACACTGTACTCCTATTGTGGCCCACATTGCTACTGCTGTGCCAAAGTGTTTATAGAACCTGTTGGTGCTAATTAATGACACATTTATTTCCAACTTTATTTTTTAACATTAACCATAAACAACAACATTTTTACCTAACAAAGTAATAAAACTAAAACATTTTTTTGCCTGCCTCCTTTTTTGCAGATATGTCTCTTGACAAAAATTTGGATTTAGTCACTGGCTTCATTTGAGCTGGTACAATCCAAGGAATGCTTGTGGAAAGTCAAGTCGAAGGACTACTCCAATAAGGCCAAACGCCTTTCCGTCAATGAGGAGCTTGTGGAATTAAGCAAGCCATTGTTTGCGGCAGCTGATTTGGAGTGGTTTAAAAAAAAAAGATGGCACAACCTCCGCTCAGTCTACAAAAAAACAGGAGCGCAGGCGTCTGAACATGGCGCCAGAGCAGGCTAAGGGGGAGGTACGCCGTGCGGCCCGCGGGCCAACGGCGGGAGAAAGGGAGGACGGGCAGGTATGCCCGACACTCCCCTTTCACACCTGGGGGAGCAAGCGGCCAGTAGGAAGCTGCAGGGGAGGGGGCGGCACAGAGAGGGTTAAAAGCTGGGAGAGTGGGGGAGCAGTCGAACGGCAGCACAGACAGCGATCAACACGCTGCTGCAACATACAGCGAGGAGAACAAAGGAGGGCCTTGCCGCATGCATGGAGGCCCAAGGGATCCCACAAGCCAGGGCAGCAAGGAGGAGAGCATTGCCCCAGCGTTTTCGGGAGGCAGCCGGGCAGGACAGCGTGCAGCACAGTGGTGGCCGGAGGGAGGAACAGCCACGGCAGGACCCAAAGAGTAAGAGGTCCAGTGTAAAGCACGGAGCACAGGCAGCAAGGAGGAAGGGACAAGCAAGGAAGCCCCCCAGCATCACCAGGCGGCAGCAATTGGTGAGTGGCACCCCAGAGATAGTGGAGGAGAGGCCTGGGGCTAGGGACGCAGATGTGCCCGGGGTGGGAGGGGAGGAGCAGGAGACTTTTAATGAACAGCAGCCTGTTATCCCCAGCTCCCCAGCATCACAGACAGGGCCACCTGCCCCCTCCACAGCATACCCAGCGAGCAGGGGGGTCTATCAAAGCAGGTCAGCAGGGCAGCAACAGGGGTCGGAAGAATACAGCAGCGAGCAAGACCCGGCGGCAGATTCGCAAGGGGTGTGGGTGTATCTTGCCTCCACGCAACTGTTTAAAAAGGCCGGGCAGCCACCTCAGTTTACACCAAGGGACAGAGGGCAGCCGGTTGAGACCCAGTATAGCAGGGGGCGGAGGCAGCAAGAGGATCGACCATCCGGGTTGCTATATCAGCAGCAGAGCTCCCCCCAGTCCCCCCCCCCAGGAGCATACAGCATTGCCCTTCCCCTTACAGATACACAAGGGCGCTGAGGTCGCCAGCCGGGGCAGCTTGCTAGGTGTTTACATCACCGCAGGAGTTCAGCATGCAGCATCACGGCTGCTGCTGGGAACAGTCTGAGAGACACTATCATAGGGACATGCGAGAGGACATTCATCAGTTTTTGCGCAGCGGCAGGAGCGACCTGCATGGCAATCGGCTACACCATCACGGCACCGAGCCAGCGCAAGGGGTGGAGCATCAACAGGGCAGCGCGCCATTAGGGTCTAGTCAGGCACCGCCGGGGAATTGCAGCATGGCCCGTGCTGCACCCAGCGCGGCTACCACAGCAGCACGACAGGCAGCGACCTTGGCGGTTACTTGAGCGGCCGCATCCGTCACCAAGCCCAGTGGATCGGCACAGGAGTTAAACGGCATGGCCAGAGCTACATTCAGCGTAGCTTTGGCGACAGCAGTGCAGCTTCCTCAAGCCACAGCCAGCGAGAGCAATCCAAGAGTCGCAGCGGACACCAACAGCGGGACAGACGATTCTTCTTCGTGCAAGGATGGTGAGAACATCAGTAATAATTGCAATGTTGATACTGTGAATGTTAATGCGGGGGTTGTGCAGGAGGTTAGCAATGCTATTGTTAGGTTCACAGGTGTGTGCGGTAGTAGGTCACCAGTGCGGGGTAATGCGCAGGACAGTAGTTCTTCAGAATCCGAGGAGGACGAGTCAGTGAAGGTGTTAAAGGAGCAGCTGAAGCTAGCGAGGGAAAATAGTAAAAAGAAGAAGACTAGCAACCCAGGGGTAGATGAGTCAGGTAGCCAGATGGGCCACGTGAAAAAAAAAAAGACAGGGGGATTCCTGCAGGAAGGGGTGTCGGTAGGATGCGAGTTGGGGTCAGTGGCCAGGCGCTTGCCAAAAGAGACTAGGAAGGAATTTGTGAAAGGAGCGTTCATAGATATTTGCTCGCTTACAGTGGCAGGGTTGAGGGACAAAGAGAAGGCCACGCCAAAGGGGGGCGAGCCATCAGACTCATACAAGACAATAGAGAACTGGTTGAGCGGCATGTTTGCCTACACGGGCTGTTATATGGAGGCCTATCCAGAGGCGGCCATGGGATTGCTAAAGTATACAGATCTTATTTATTCTGCGTACAAAGAGTTCGGTGGCTCGGTGTGGCGCACGTATGATGAGGCATTCAGGCGGAATGTGGCAGGCGACAAGCCCATTAACTTTGGAATCAGGGATCTAGATGAGTGGCTCAGAGCGCAAGCAAGTGGCTCAGCGGAGAAAGGTCTGCCAGGGCAGACGCCCGGTGCGGGGAGGCCTAGCATGCAGAAGCAGGAATTCAAATGCTTCAACAAGTCACAGTGCACACGGGCACAGTGCAAGTTTAAGCATGCCTGCAATTTCTGCAACGCGAATCACTCGGGAAAAAACGGCAACAAAAAAAAGGGCTAGTTACGCACAGAAGCTACCCGCAGCAGCGGGGCCTAGCAAAAGCAATTAGCCCGGTCAACCTGGGCAGGATCCTGGACTGGCTGTACAGGTACCCCAAGCCTGACAAAGCCAAGCTGTTGTGGACAGGGTTTGCTGAAGGGTTCAAGATTCCTATATCAAGAAGTGTGCCACCAACAGTTAATAGCAGAAATTTAAAGCCCATCGCAGGGAAAATACCACCTCATCCAGCACCTATCATACCCAGAAGGGGCATCAGTAAATGATGCACTAGATAAGGGACAGTGTTCTGTTCAATACCAATCATTTGATAGCACGGTGCAGATGGTGAGGAAGTGTTAGGGTCTCCTGCTCTGTGCTGCCACGTCATCATGGCAACCGGGAGACAAGTGCTAGCGGAGTAACCTGAGCGTAGCTGATACTCCGGTTCGGGTCTTTTGCTGTGCAGTGGTTACAGGCTCTGTGCACGGCAGGGGATCCGGTGCTGGTTTTTGTGCTCACAGTCTGTGAGGTCTGAGTGGGGCGTGGACAGCACCTGCTATATAAACCCTCTTCTCAGGTTAGGCAGATGCTGCTGAATCTTAGTTGGTTAGTCAGTTCCTGAAAGCTAGCTAGTACTGTGTAAACTTTGTATTTGTTTGTTGCTTACTGCAAATAGGCCTTGGGATTTGGTATTACACTCTGCCAATCCAGACCTAGCAGTAAGACTGGAGTCAGTCGTTTAACCTGCTGGGGTTCTTTTGCTACTCTGTGTGAACCTAGCAAGTTTGCGGCTGTATTTTCAGACTTGCCTGCCAAAATCCTTTCTCACTGTGCAAAGTGTTCAGGTGTCCGTTTAGTGGCAGTAAGCTGAACCAGTGCACTGCAAGTGAGGACTAGGATTGTGGAGACTCTCCTTGTGTCTATTATTCCATCTCTGACCAAGGAGTTTACTGCCACACCCGTTGGTAACCCTTTAGGGTTTTGCTGTTGCCCTTAGCAACAGCATTTCGGGTTCTCTACGTATTAAATCACTACATCTTGCTTCTTTCCATCTGAGCATTCCTAATACTAGGGAGACACCCAGTTTCTTAGCCTTTGGGCTTCTCTGTTCACTTTGTGTTTATTTTGTTACCCTATCACCTTCTGTGTATGTAATGTCATATTCCCCAGTCTGTCTGTGAGTTCATTTGTTTTGCATCCCTCACCGTTCAGACACCAGTACATTCCTGCTGGCACTGGTGTGCATAACATATTCAGCAACCTAATACTCCTGTTGAAATTTTGTGGGAATATGGAGCATACCCCTCAAAATACTTTGCAACAGGTGGTCGATCAGGTGCAGGTCCTGACTCGACAATTTAATGATTTGTCCATTAAAATGCACACCTCGCAGGCCGCTGGCGGAGCTCCCGCAGCAGCAGTACCTTCAGGGGTTAAGGAGCCGAAAGTAAATCTCCCGGATCGTTTTTCTGGAGATCGCTCGCAGTTCTTTTGTTTCAAGGAGAGCTGCAAGCTATATTTCCAGCTTAGGCCTCAGTCTTCTGGGTCGGAGATTCAGCGGGTGGGCATAGTGATTTCCTTGCTACAAGGAGACCTACAGGTCTGGGCATATGGGTTGCAGCCTGACTGTCCGTCGCTTAAAAGTGTTGATGCTTTTTTTACGGCACTGGGCATGTTGTATGATGACCCTGACAAGACTGCCTCAGCCGAGGCTCAGATTTCGATCCTTAAGCAAGGGCGAAGGCCAGTTGAGGTTTATTGTACGGAGTTTCGGAGGTTGGCCCATGATACCCAGTGGAATGACCCAGCCCTGAGACACCAGTACCGAAGAGGTCTTTCTAACCAGTTAAAAGACCAACTGGTACAATATCCCTTGCCTGATAGCTTGGATCAGCTCATGCAGTTATCCATTCGGGTGGATAGACGGCTGAGAGAGCGCAGGCTTGAAAGGGAGACCGAGGTTTCCTTCTTTCCCAAGGGAACCTCAGACTCTGAGGAATTTTCCGAGGAGCCTATGCAGATTGGGGCTACCCGCCTCTCCTCGCGTGAGAAGACGCGGAGGAGACAGCAGGGGTTATGTTTGTACTGTGGGAATAAAGGTCATGTGGTAGTATCATGCCCAGAAAAGCCGGAAAACTTCAGGGCCTGAGGGTGATGGGAAATATCCTATCAGGCCAGAAGTCAGAATTTCCCAAGAAGACTGTTATCATTCCGGTGACCTTGAAGATCCTCGGTCAAACTGTCAAGACTGAGGCCTTTGTGGACAGTGGGGCCGACGGGGTTTTTATGGACCGCCAATTCGCTTTGAAACACTTTGTTCCCTTAGTACCCTTGGCATCGGAAAATTAGATTTGTGGGTTAAACGGGGAACCATTATCCCAGGGTAAAATTACCTCTTGCACTAGCCAGATTTCTTTGTTTATTGGAGCCACACACTCTGAAAAATTGTCCTTTTATGTGACTGTCTGTACTTTTGCCCCATTGGTGTTGGGGTTACCCTGGTTAAGGGCTCACAATCCTCAATTTGACTGGGTCTCTGGGGAGATTCTTAGTTGGGGTACTGATTGTTTCAGGAGTTGCTTGAGCCTTCCAGTCAGGCTTTCGCAGCTAAGTTTGCCAGGATTGCCAGGATGTTATGCAGATTTTGCGGACGTGTTCTCCAAAAGAGTTGCAGAGGTACTACCTCCCCATCGCCCCTATGACTGTGCCATTGATTTGTTGCCGAATGCTAAGCTTCCCAAGAGCAGGTTGTACTCCCTGTCACGTCCTGAGACTCAGGCTATGGCAGAGTACATTCAGGAGAACTTGGCTAAGGGATTTATCAGACCTTCACAGTCTCCAGTTGGGTCGGGGTTCTTCTTCGTGGGTAAAAAGGACGGTTCGTTGCGACCTTGCATCGACTTCGAGGGAATTGAACCGTATCACGATTAAAAACTCATACCCACTGCCTCTCATTTCGGTCTTGTTTGACCAGCTTCGTACTGCCACCATTTTTTCTAAGATTGACCTACGCGGTGCGTACAATCTAATCCGAATAAAAGAGGGGGATGAATGGAAGACTGCCTTTAATACCCACTCAGGGCATTATGAATATTAGGTGATGCCTTTTGGGCTCTGTAATGCCCCGGCAGTCTTCCAGGACTTCATGAACGATGTGCTCAGGGAATATTTGGATAGGATCTTAGTTGTATACTTAGATGACATCCTAATCTTCTCCCATTCCCTGGAGGAACATCGGAAGCATGTACGCTTAGTCCTCCAGAAACTCAGAGACCACCGGCTTGGGGCGAAGCTGGAGAAGTGCGAATTTGAAGTTCAGCAAATCGCATTTCTAGGATATATTATCTCCCCAGAAGGTTTCCAAATGGAGGGTTCCAAGGTACAGGCAGTCCTGGATTGGGTGCAGCCCACTAGTTTGAAGGCGCTTCAGCGTTTTCTGGGCTTTGCGAATTTTTATAGACGATTTATCGCTGGATTTTCGTCTATAGTGGCGCCCTTGGTGGCACTCACTAAGAAAGGGGCGGATGTTGCTCACTGGTCTTCTGAGGCCAAAGCGGCTTTTGCCCGTCTCAAAAGGGCATTTGTCTCGGCCAAGGTGCTGCGACACCCAGATCCAGAGCGTCCTTTTGTGGTGGAGGTGGATGCCTCTGAGATGGGTATTGGGGCAGTGCTCTCTCAGATGGGGGTGTCTGATAATCGCCTTCATCCCTGTGCTTACTTTTCCCGTAAATTTTCGCCTGCCGAGATGAATTATGACGTGGGTAACCGGGAATTGTTGGCTATTAAGGATGCACTCGAGGAGTGGAGACACTGGCTTGAGGGGGCTAAGTTTGTGGTCTCAATTCTCACCGACCATAAGAATTTGGCATATTTAGAGTCAGCGAAGCGCCTCAATGCCAGGCAGGCACGGTGGGCTTTGTTTTTTGCTCGCTTTAATTTTTTGATAACATATCGCCCTGGGTCAAAAAACATCAAGGCTGATGCGCTCTCGCGGAGTTTTGCTCCAATCCAGGAGACCACCGAGGAGCCATTGCCCATTGTGTCCCCATCATGTATTAAAGTGGGCATTACCCAGGACCTCTTATCATTAGTCCTTAGAGCACAGGAGCAGGCTCCTCCAGACCTTCCGGTAGGTCTTTTGTTTGTGCCTCCTAGGTTAAGACAGCGAGTGTTCCTGGAATTCCATGCCAAGAAGTCGGCAGGTCACCCGGGTATTGCCAGAACTCGGGAGTTGCTATCTAGGGCGGTGTGGTGGCCCTCTGTGGCTAGGGATGTGGATCAGTGGGTTCAGGCATGTGACATCTGTGCCCGAAATAAGACTCCTAGAGGGGTTCCTGTTGGCCCATTACATCCACTCTCTATTCCATCTAAGCCATGGACCCACATTTCAATGGATTTTGTGGTGGACTTGCCCAAATCCTCGGGGATAACAGCCATCTGGGTTGTCGTTGACAGGTTTTCGAAGATGGCGCACTTCGTTCCATTGGTTGGGCTGCCATCGGCCAGACGCCTGTCTGAATTATTTATGCTGCATGTTGTGCGCCTCCACGGGTTGCCACTTGATGTGGTCTCTGACCGCGGATCCCAGTTTGTGGCCAAATTCTGGAGGGCATTTTGTTCCGATCTCCATATTTCTGTCAGCTTGTCGTCAGGCTACCATCCGCAGTCTAATGGGCAGACTGAAAGGGTGAACCAGTCCTTGGAGCAGTTCCTCAGGTGTTATGTCTCCAAGTGTCAGACTGACTGGGTTGCTCATCTGTCCATGGCGGAGTTTGCCTATAACAACGCGGCTCACTCTGCTACAGGGATCTCTCCCTTCCTTTGTGTGTATGGGCATCATCCTAAGGCCAATTCTTTTGACCCCCTGGACTCCACGCCTGGTGGTTCCTCTGTGGTTTCGGTCCTTTGAGGTATTTGGAGGAAAGTGAAGAAAGCCCTTGTGTCTGTGTCATTAGTGACCAAAAGGGTTTTTGATAAGCGGAAAAGACCCTGCAGCTTCAAATTAGGAGACTTCGTCTGGTTGTCTACCAAGAATTTGAAGTTGAGACAGCCATCTCATAAGTTAGGCCCCCGGTTCATCGGTCCTTATAAGATCACTAGGGTTATCAATCCGGTGGCATTTCAGTTAGATCTGCCCCGTTCATTGGGTATCAATAAAACATTTCATTGTTCCCTTTTAAAACGGGCGATTAGTAATCCTTCTTCCAGTGGAAGACCTTCCCCTCTTCTGATACGTGGCCAGAGGGAGTTTGTTGTTGAAAGGATTCTTGACTCCAAGATGGTTCGGGGTCGGCTGTCATTTTTGGTGCACTGGAAGGGGTATGGCCCGGAGGAGCGGTCGTGGGTGCGCAGTTGTGATCTTCATGCCCCCAGACTGTTACGCTCTTTCTTCTCGCAGTTCCCCGATAAACCCGGTGGTAGGGGTTCTTTGACCCCTCGTCAGAGGGGGGGTACTGTTAGGGTCTCCTGCTCTGTGCTGCCACGTCGTCATGGCAACCGGGAGACCAGTGCTAGCGGAGTAACCTGAGCGTAGCTGATACTCCGGTTCGGGTCTTTTGCTGTGCAGTGGTTACAGGCTCTGTGCACGGCAGGGGATCCGGTGCTGGTTTTTGTGCTCACAGTCTGTGAGGTCTGAGTGGGGCGTGGACAGCACCTGCTATATAAACCCTCTTCTCAGGTTAGGCAGATGCTGCTGAATCTTTGTTGGTTAGTCAGTTCCTGAAAGCTAGCTAGTACTGTGTAAACTTTGTATTTGTTTGTTGCTTACTGCAAATAGGCCTTGGGATTTGGTATTACACTCTGCCAATCCAGACCTAGCAGTAAGACTGGAGTCAGTCGTTTAACCTGCTGGGGTTCTTTTGCTACTCTGTGAACCTAGCAAGTTTGCGGCTGTATTCTCAGACTTGCCTGCCAAAATCCTTTCTCACTGTGCAAAGTGTTCAGGTGTCAGTTTAGTGGCAGTAAGCTGAACCAGTGCACTGCAAGGGAGGACTAGGATTGTGGAGACTCTCCTTGTGTCTATTATTCCATCTCTGACCAAGGAGTTTACTGCCACACCCGTTGGTAACCCTTTAGGGTTTTGCTGTTGCCCTTAGCAACAGCATTTCGGGTTCTCTACGTATTAAATCACTACATCTTGCTTCTTTCCATCTGAGCATTCCTAATACTAGGGAGACACCCAGTTTCTTAGCCTTTGGGCTTCTCTGTTCACTTTGTGTTTATTTTGTTACCCTATCACCTTCTGTGTATGTAATGTCATATTCCCCAGTCTGTCTGTGAGTTCATTTGTTTTGCATCCCTCACCGTTCAGACACCAGTACATTCCTGCTGGCACTGGTGTGCATAACAGGAAGCAGGGCAAGGGCGCGCTGATGGCAAAGCTGGACATTGAATCCGCTTTTAGGCTCCTACCCCTGCACCCGTAAAGTTTCAGGCTCATGGGTTTCCGTTTTGACGGTTACTGGTTCATAGACAAATGCTTGCCCATGGGCTGCGCAATCTCATGCGCGTTCTTTGAAGCGTTTATCTCATTTCTGCAATGTTGTCTGGAAAAGCGCACGGGGGCGAAAGCCATAGCGCACTACCTGGATGATTTCTTGCTGGCAGGTCCTCCGCAGTCGAGTCAGTGCGGCCGGCTGTTGCAGGAGCTCCAGCGCATGCTAAGGGAATTCGGGGTTCCCATTGCACAGGAAAAGACGAGGGGCCGAAGGTAGTAATATCATACTTGGGCATAGAGATTGATTTGGAAAAAGGGGAATGCAGGTTGCCGGCAGACAAGGTGGAGAGGTTAGGTAGGGAGGTCACCCATTGCGCGAAAGAAAAGAGGGTTACCCTGGCTCAGATGCAGGCCTTGTTAGGGAGGCTGAATTTTGAGTGCTGTGTAATTCCCATGGGAAGAATCTTTAAAAGGCGGCTGGAGCAAGCCATGGCAGGCGTTAAAAAAAGTCACCATTTATCAGCATTTCCAAGGAGCTTAGAGAAGATTTGCAAGTATGGGAGGAATTCATCCTACACTTCAACAGAGTGTGCATGTGGCAAGCAGCAACTTCGCACAATCACGCATTGCAGCTGTTCAACGATGCAGCCGGGGCCACGGGCTTTGGGGCCTATCTGCAAGGGGAGTGGTGCGCAGAGCGGTGGCCGGCGCGATGGACGTACACAGGGCTGACCAAGAACTTGGCAGTTTTGGAGTTGTTCCCAATAGCAGTGGCAGTGGACATCTGGGGTCACAGGCTGGCCAACAGGCACATTCTGTTCTGGTGTGATAATGTCGATATTATCTTAAACAGTAAAGCTATACCTTTAAACTCACCTTTACCATGGAGCTGCTGCGGTCGCTAGCTCACGCTACGTGCTTCGTATGCTATTTGCGCAGAGTCCCGTACCGTGTACGCACTCAGCGTACAAACGCCGCACTGTGGGTACAAAGCACACACAGCGTGCGCACACACAATTGATAACCTTTAAACCTTGTTAATGATATAATGCAATGATATGATTACACTTTAAACCCTTAGCAGCAAAGTACTGCAACGATGTTATACCTTAAACCTTAAGTAGCGCTGACGGTATAAAGTACCCGCAGTGCGTACACCTTATCAATGCCTATACACCTTATACAGATAAATACACTCTAAGACCCTTGCAGGAAAGTGAAGACACAGCACAGTTTTGTAGTTGAACCACAGGGTTTCTAAGGCCACAGTGGATTATTCAAAAAGGTAAACACTACAATTTATACACTACAGGCTAACAAGATAAGTCTAAACAGAATAATGGCTACAGAGAATGTACATACGTGAGAATGTTCGCAAGCGCAACCCGGCCGGTCCTCCGCTGGTCATACAGATAGCGTTCAGAGTCTTCTGACCAGCCAGGCAGCAACAGGCTTTTTTTATACACTACTTCCATATACAATACAATGGTCACTGTAATCCCTTTGTCTATTGGACACAGAGATGTATCTTTACATTACAGGAGAAGTCATAGGTTGATTTGAAAAGGTGGGCTATGTCTTTCTCAACTGCTCTTGTGGGTGGTCTCCTCTGGATTCCCCCTGCATACATAATATACAGTAAATAAAGTTTAAACCTATTTTCTGCTTCTGCATCTAACTATCCTCAGGAACATGCGATCTTCCTCAAACCAACACCAGAATGTTTCCCTTAAAATACCCTACAGCTGGATAACAAACACCACCTTGTAACCTTGTTCTGTCCCCTCCTATCCTGTAAAGGTGAATCCCCTTGTTCTGTTACCATTTTAAACAGCTATTTCTTTCTGATGTGGTGCAGGGGGCTATGTGTACAATGTGCACTATTTGGGTTAAATATGTAATGTTCTAATAACCCTCTACGCGCTCACAAACTACGCCGTAAATACCCATATCACGCGCATGATCGCCGGAGCGATCCTACGCAAATTGCGGATATGTGTACGCACGGAGGACTGAGTGCACGAGCAGCGAGCATGTGCATGGGGTTAGTACAAGGCATATGTATTACAATATTTTTCGACTTTGACAGGTGCGACAACTTGAGGATGGTGCAGATTGTGAACAATCAAAGTGCGTCATCCCCGCCAGTTATCAGGCTGGTGAGGAGGCTAGTTGCGGCCTGTCTTTGGCATAATATCACATTCAGAGCCAAACACGTACCCGGGGAGCAGAATGGTTTAGCTGACGCATTGTCCAGGCAGAAGTGGGAGGTCTTTAGGGCATTAGCGCTGCATGCGCGTATGACAGGCCTAACATGCCCCTCCCATCTTTGGCAGATAGTCGAGCCAATCTGAGTGACCTCATCAAGCAATCACTGGCGGCAAAAATGTGGAGAGCATACGAGGCCACATGGCAGAAGTGGCAACAGTTTAGCAGCTCGCCAGGATGGTATGGCCGCAGGACAGCGATTACTGGCATTCCTAAGTATGCTAAGAGGGGAGCGAGCTTCCATGGCCAAGGTTAGCCCTACACTCACCGGTATTTCCTTTTTTACAAAACTTGAGGGCGGCCAGGACGAGACCAAGGCTTTCATGGTGCGCACGATAATGAAGGGCTGGGCCCGGGCGGAGGGGAAGAAGCCGGACAGTAGAGAGCCAGTGACCATGGAAAGGCTAGAAAAGCTGGTCGGCGCGGTGCCTTTGGTATGCAGGGACATGCGCGAGGCTATGTTGTTTAGATCTGCCTTTATTATGGCATTCAGCGGAGCTTTCAGAGTGAGCGAGCTGGTGGCCGAAAGCAAGCATGCACTCAGCTCTGGGCTTCAGAATGGGAATGTCACAATCGCGGAGGACACAGTGCTGTGCAAGATACATAAGTCCAAGACGGATCAGGGGGGCAAGGGTAGATGGATTCGTTCGAAGGCACAGCACAAAGCAGCGGTATGCCCAGTGATTGCAGTCAGAGAATATCTGGACTCCAGGCCTAAGGGGGGAAGGAATTTCCTAATCCACGGAGATGCAACTTTGCTAACTAAGGGGGTAATTCCAAGTTGATCGCAGCAGGAAATTTTTTAGCAGTTGGGCAAAACCATGTGCACTGCAGGGGGGGCAGATATAACATTTGCAGAGAGAGTTAGATTTGGGTGGGTTATTTTGTTTCTGTGCAGGGTAAATACTGGCTGCTTTATTTTTACACTGCAATTTAGATTGCAGATTGAACTCACCACACCCAAATCTAACTCTCTCTGCACATGTTATATCTGCCCCCCCTGCACTGCACATGGTTTTGCCCAACTGCTAAAAAATTTCCTGCTGCGATCAACTTGGAATTACCCCCTAAGTTTCAGTTTACAGCGAAATTTAAGAAATGCATTAGGAAGCTGGCGTGGGACGTGCTGAAATTTGGCACGCACTTGTTCAGGATAGGGGCGGCAACCTCGGCTGCCTCCGAGGGGCGGCCGGTAGAAAATATTAAGGCACTAGGACGGTGGCTGTCGGGAAGCTATAAGACATATATCAGGCCCATAAAAGGAGGCGTACCAGCAAACTCACTAACATAAGTATTCCCCCACCCACCCCAACAGGTCGCGATGGAAGGAGCATTCCTATGTTTATTGGGCGGCAAACATGGGCACTGCCAGGCCCTATGGACGGCAGCTTGGGCTCCTGGCCAAGGTCGCAAAGGTATTCTGGTTCGGGAGGAGGGGAATGAGATGGCATGAGCTAAGAAGGGCTCTGTTGCTCGCGGAGGAGTTTGCGGGTCGCCCGGACATAATAGTGCTGCACTTAGGGGGCAACGACCTAGGCAAGGTGAAATCTATTGACCTGCTTAAAGCCATGGGGGTAGACTTGGCATGGGTGAAGGACCGATGGAGCTTGGCCGAGTTGGTTTGGTCTAGCAACATCCCCAGGCTGACGTGGTATGGAGCTTGGAGGGGAGCGGGAGTGGACAGAGCCAGGAAAAAAGTGAATGCAGCAGTATGTAAGCTGGTCATGGCGATGGGGGGCAGCACAATACGACACAGAGATATTACGAGCAGTAGGGAGGGGATGTATAGACGGGATGGGGTGTATCTGTCAGACGTAGGTATTGATTTATTTAACAACGCAGTGCAGGAAGCGTTGAAGGCAATTGTTGAGCATTAGTTGCAGGGTGGGGGGCTTCGGTTCTCAGGTTGACCTGAGAGCCTCGGGTGGCAGAAACAGGCAGCGTGCAAGGCATAGGTAAGAGGGGAACCAGCCGAGGTTTGCAGACTCACCCTCGGAAAATGGCCGCACGCTCGGTACCAGCTTTGGACGGTTGGGCTGTGTGCCAAGCGAGCGGGAGATGCGCCACAGGGGGGCGGGTTCCCTAGAGGGGTGTGGCTGTGGCGCCTACCGGGTAGGCGGACACCCCCCCGGGAAATAATCAGGGGGATAACGAAAACTTGCCTTGCTCGCTGCTTAGTTCTGGTGCCCTGCAACGTAGGTAACGAGGTAACAAAAATAAAGCTGTGACCAGATTATTCATCCAAAATCCTGCCTCCGAGTAGTCTATTCCTGGGGGGGTGTCATAGCTGAATTAGCGGGGCGCAGGCAGGTCGGTCTCTCCCCCTTACAGAAAAAGCATGAGGATTTGAAGCGGTCCGGGGCAGGCACTGACCAAATCTATACACCTATATTATGGTATTACAGCCATATGTCCTTCCTCGATGAGGCAGACCCAACAAGGAGTAACTAGGCAACCTGTTGCAGTGACCTAGCTTCCTGCTAGATGGTTACCCATTCTGAGCTCCGGGACAGGAGTAGGAGAATTGGAAACATAACAGAAAGACTTGTTATCAGCACTAAAGATAATATAATGAAAATCTGATCGCCTCTGCCTGTCAATCAGACAGAGGCGGTTGCAGGGTGGGGTGGGGGGGCGGCAACACTCTGCGTCCAGGGCGGGATGGAGCATTGCAGGGATGGAGGCAGGAAAACGCGGGGCGGTGCAGGGCGAATGGGGGCGTGGCGGAGGAGCGATCGCGGCGGCAGCGCGACGTCACATGCAGCCGCCGCGATTGGAAACATGGCAGCGGCCCACCTGCGGGTGCAGCTAAGCTGTGCCGGTAGGAGGCAACCTTCATTTCTGCTAACAAGCAGAAATTGCAATGCGACCGCAATTTCTGCTTGTTCAAGGGGAGAGGCGGTGCTCAGCATGCTGGGCGGCCTTGTTCAGCGATGAGCGGCCCCCAGCGTACTAACAGAAGGATTGCAAATTGTACTAATTAGCAGAATTTGCAATCCTTACTGAATTAGGCCCTTAGTTTAGATTACGTTTTGTTATTAACCTACTGGGCGCTGGTTAAACCACAAGTAACAGAATTGGAGCAGTGAATACAGTATGAGGTTTATGGTGATAAATTACAATGGCAGGGGAGTGCACATAAACTTGTTATACAGATTACTTTGACAGTACAGCTTTTCTTGGCAAGGCAAATGAACTTGTTATGTAGATTACGTTGACAAGTCAGAAATAATAAGCACAGCAGATAACCAGGTACATAAACATGGGCAGAAATCCAGGAATCTTGACAAGGCAAAACATGAAACAAAATTCCAAACAAGTTCCTTGGATTGGCAAATCTAGAAAACATGAACAGATAACATTAACATGAGCAAGTATCCAGGAATTTTGGCAAGACAAAACATGAAACAGAAACATAAGGCTAAGGCTACATATAGCGTTTTCGCCTGGCCCGTTTTGCAGGACCCGTTCACCAGGAATGAGCCTGCACATGGTCTTCTATCTGGCAGTCTACACATAAAAGGCGGTGCTGCACCCACCAGATCCAACACACACATTTGAATGTACAGTATGTGTTCACAGAGTGCGGCTGTGCCACACTGCGTTCTATTTGGAAGCACATTGTGGCATTGGCCAGATCCTGTTCTGTGAAAAGGCTATGTGTGAATCCAAAAAGGCTCCTTCCTGTTAAACGGATCAATGTGAAATGGGTCAGGTGAAAAACATTATGTGTGGCCCAAACCTTAAGGGCCCCATACACTAGGGAGATGTATCTCAGCAATGACTTCCATGCACTTTTCCTGCAATCTGGCCGGGAGCTTCCCAGGAGGCCTGCATTTGCGATTTCATACTTGAGTGTATTTTTACATGTGATTTATCTCAGGCAATCTATCTCATGCCATATATCTCAAGGGCCTTTTTTAACCTGCAATTTCACATATGATTGATCTGATGGGGTGGGCTAAAATTAGCATATATAAACAGCAGCCAGAGGAGAACAACCCTTGCATATGGATGATGATACATTCCAAGGGTTCCTGCCCCTGGTGACACCCTATATTCAAAGGCAGGATACCAAGATGCAGAGGTCCATTCCACTTGGGGAGAGACTGACTGCTACCTTGAGGTATCTGGCTACCGGCCATTCACTGGAAGATCTAAATTTTGGGACCCTTACCTCTGCAAAATTAACGGTATTTTAAGATAAAAACATGACACACTTGTTTACTTGATTAGGAAAAAA
Organism: Pseudophryne corroboree; assembly: GCF_028390025.1. Classification (NCBI taxonomy): domain Eukaryota; kingdom Metazoa; phylum Chordata; class Amphibia; order Anura; family Myobatrachidae; genus Pseudophryne; species Pseudophryne corroboree. The sequence continues at coordinate 609,920,892 of NC_086445.1, forward strand.
AATTATCGGAGGAAAAAAACATCCGAAAAAGTGCACTACACATGCCAATATGGCATATATTTTCACTGTAGCCAACATGCCTTAAGCGGTAAAATTTTTTGCTAAAGTAGCATACAAGTCAAAAAGTACATTTTATTGCAAACGTGACATATATTTGCACTGTAGCCAACATGGCTTTAAAAACAGTATAAAATACACAAACTATGATAGTACAGGGATTGGATCAAAGCCAGAAACACCCGGAGCCCCCTTCGCCACACCGTACTGGATCCCTGCACCAATCCCAGCAATTGTGGAGAAAGTACTGCACATCCCCATACACTCCAGGTTGTGGGGTCTCCAGCCTGTTGGGGTGTATATGTCTGCAGTCATTGCGGGACCCCGGAAGAGGGAGATTACAGCATCTCTGTATGGTCTAGGTTGTTCCGATTTGTAAAAACATCCCTGGATCATGCTGGAACAGATGGAATCTCCCCCTCCCTTTCTCCACAATGACTGCTGACACATAAACCCCCCAGGCAAAGAAACCCCCCCCCCCACCCCCCAGATGGGAACCTGCAGTACTTTTTCCAAAAAGTGGCCAAGATTAGTGTGGGGGTTCAGTACAGTGTGGCATTTGAGGATCTGTGCCTGTCTGGTTTTCAGTCAATCCCTGTAATTCCCAATAAATATGGTGCAGTAAATATATTCCTAACATGGGAGGGATATATGGTGTTTTGGTTACAGATTGGACCCAGAGAATATACACATGCTGTTAAGTGCAGAGTCAGTGGTCCCGGCCCCACAACTATGCACTTGCAGCATGTGTGTATCCTCCCCCCAAACTCTGCAAACAAAGCACCATATTTATTGGGAATATAACATATTACTTTTACCGAAAAAACTAAAATGCACCATCCTCACCCTCCAGCATAGCAGTAAAAAAAGATCTAGGGAAGATGGGTGGGGGAGTAGGCTCGGCATGGGCATTGAAATGGTGTGTGAAATAGAGATGAGCGCCGGAAATTTTTCGGGTTTTGTGTTTTGGTTTTGGGTTCGGTTCCGCGGCCGTGTTTTGGATTCGACCGCGTTTTGGCAAAACCTCACCGAATTTTTTTTGTCGGATTCGGGTGTGTTTTGGATTCGGGTGTTTTTTTCAAAAAACCCTAAAAAACAGCTTAAATCATAGAATTTGGGGGTCATTTTGATCCCAAAGTATTATTAACCTCAAAAACCATAATTTCCACTCATTTTCAGTCTATTCTGAATACCTCACACCTCACAATATTATTTTTAGTCCTAAAATTTGCACCGAGGTCGCTGTGTGAGTAAGATAAGCGACCCTAGTGGCCGACACAAACACCGGGCCCATCTAGGAGTGGCACTGCAGTGTCACGCAGGATGTCCCTTCCAAAAAACCCTCCCCAAACAGCACATGACGCAAAGAAAAAAAGAGGCGCAATGAGGTAGCTGACTGTGTGAGTAAGATAAGCGACCCTAGTGGCCGACACAAACACCGGGCCCATCTAGGAGTGGCACTGCAGTGTCACGCAGGATGGCCCTTCCAAAAAACCCTCCCCAAACAGCACATGACGCAAAGAAAAAAAGAGGCGCAATGAGGTAGCTGACTGTGTGAGTAAGATAAGCGACCCTAGTGGCCGACACAAACACCGGCCCCATCTAGGAGTGGCACTGCAGTGTCACGCAGGATGTCCCTTCCAAAAAACCCTCCCCAAACAGCACATGACGCAAAGAAAAAAAGAGGCGCAATGAGGTAGCTGACTGTGTGAGTAAGATAAGCGACCCTAGTGGCCGACACAAACACCGGGCCCATCTAGGAGTGGCACTGCAGTGTCACGCAGGATGGCCCTTCCAAAAAACCCTCCCCAAACAGCACATGACGCAAAGAAAAAAAGAGGCGCAATGAGGTAGCTGACTGTGTGAGTAAGATGAGCGACCCTAGTGGCCGACACAAACACCGGGCCCATCTAGGAGTGGCACTGCAGTGTCACACAGGATGGCCCTTCCAAAAAACCCTCCCCAAACAGCACATGACGCAAAGAAAAAAAGAGGCGCAATGAGGTAGCTGACTGTGTGAGTAAGATAAGCGACCCTAGTGGCCGACACAAACACCGGGCCCATCTAGGAGTGGCACTGCAGTGTCACGCAGGATGTCCCTTCCAAAAAACCCTCCCCAAACAGCACATGACGCAAAGAAAAAAAGAGGCGCAATGAGGTAGCTGACTGTGTGAGTAAGATAAGCGACCCTAGTGGCCGACACAAACACCGGGCCCATCTAGGAGTGGCACTGCAGTGTCACGCAGGATGGCCCTTCCAAAAAACCCTCCCCAAACAGCACATGACGCAAAGAAAAAAAGAGGCGCAATGAGGTAGCTGACTGTGTGAGTAAGATAAGCGACCCTAGTGGCCGACACAAACACCGGGCCCATCTAGGAGTGGCACTGCAGTGTCACGCAGGATGTCCCTTCCAAAAAACCCTCCCCAAACAGCACATGACGCAAAGAAAAAAAGAGGCGCAATGAGGTAGCTGACTGTGTGAGTAAGATAAGCGACCCTAGTGGCCGACACAAACACCGGGCCCATCTAGGAGTGGCACTGCAGTGTCACGCAGGATGGCCCTTCCAAAAAACCCTCCCCAAACAGCACATGACGCAAAGAAAAATAAAAGAAAAAAGAGGTGCAAGATGGAATTGTCCTTGGGCCCTCCCACCCACCCTTATGTTGTATAAACAGGACATGCACACTTTAACCAACCCATCATTTCAGTGACAGGGTCTGCCACACGACTGTGACTGATATGACGGGTTGGTTTGGACCCCCCCCAAAAAAGAAGCAATAAATCTCTCCTTGCACAAACTGGCTCTACAGAGGCAAGATGTCCACCTCATCATCATCCTCCGATATATCACCGTGTACATCCCCCTCCTCACAGATTATCAATTCGTCCCCACTGGAATCCACCATCTCAGCTCCCTGTGTACTTTGTGGAGGCAATTGCTGCTGGTCAGTGTCTCCGCGGAGGAATTGATTATAATTCATTTTAATGAACATCATCTTCTCCACATTTTCTGGATGTAACCTCGTACGCCGATTGCTGACAAGGTGAGCGGCGGCACTAAACACTCTTTCGGAGTACACACTTGTGGGAGGGCAACTTAGGTAGAATAAAGCCAGTTTGTGCAAGGGCCTCCAAATTGCCTCTTTTTCCTGCCAGTATAAGTACGGACTGTGTGACGTGCCTACTTGGATGCGGTCACTCATATAATCCTCCACCATTCTTTCAATGGTGAGAGAATCATATGCAGTGACAGTAGACGACATGTCCGTAATCGTTGTCAGGTCCTTCAGTCCGGACCAGATGTCAGCATCAGCAGTCGCTCCAGACTGCCCTGCATCACCGCCAGCGGGTGGGCTCGGAATTCTGAGCCTTTTCCTCGCACCCCCAGTTGCGGGAGAATGTGAAGGAGGAGATGTTGTTGACAGGTCGCGTTCCGCTTGACTTGACAATTTTCTCACCAGCTGGTCTTTCAACCCCAGCAGACTTGTGTCTGCCGGAAAGAGAGATCCAAGGTAGGCTTTAAATCTAGGATCGAGCACGGTGGCCAAAATGTAGTGCTCTGATTTCAACAGATTGACCACCCGTGAATCCTTGTTAAGCGAATTAAGGGCTCCATCCACAAGTCCCACATGCCTAGCGGAATCGCTCCGTGTTAGCTCCTCCTTCAATGTCTCCAGCTTCTTCTGCAAAAGCCTGATGAGGGGAATGACCTGACTCAGGCTGGCAGTGTCTGAACTGACTTCACGTGTGGCAAGTTCAAAGGGCATCAGAACCTTGCACAACGTTGAAATCATTCTCCACTGCGCTTGAGACAGGTGCATTCCACCTCCTATATCGTGCTCAATTGTATAGGCTTGAATGGCCTTTTGCTGCTCCTCCAACCTCTGAAGCATATAGAGGGTTGAATTCCACCTCGTTACCACTTCTTGCTTCAGATGATGGCAGGGCAGGTTCAGTAGTTTTTGGTGGTGCTCCAGTCTTTTGTACGTGGTGCCTGTACACCGAAAGTGTCCCGCAATTCTTCTGGCCACCGACAGCATCTCTTGCACGCCCCTGTCGTTTTTAAAAAAATTCTGCACCACCAAATTCAAGGTATGTGCAAAACATGGGACGTGCTGGAATTTGCCCATATTTAATGCACACACAATATTGCTGGCGTTGTCCGATGCCACAAATCCACAGGAGAGTCCAATTGGGGTAAGCCATTCCGCGATGATCTTCCTCAGTTGCCGTAAGAGGTTTTCAGCTGTGTGCGTATTCTGGAAAGCGGTGATACAAAGCGTAGCCTGCCTAGGAAAGAGTTGGCGTTTGCGAGATGCTGCTACTGGTGCCGCCGCTGCTGTTCTTGCGGCGGGAGTCCATACATCTACCCAGTGGGCTGTCACAGTCATATAGTCCTGACCCTGCCCTGCTCCACTTGTCCACATGTCCGTGGTTAAGTGGACATTGGGTACAACTGCATTTTTTAGGACACTGGTGAGTCTTTTTCTGACGTCCGTGTACATTCTCGGTATCGCCTGCCTAGAGAAGTGGAACCTAGATGGTATTTGGTAACGGGGGCACACTGCCTCAATAAATTGTCTAGTTCCCTGTGAACTAACGGCGGATACCGGACGCACGTCTAACACCAACATAGTTGTCAAGGCCTCAGTTATCCGCTTTGCAGCAGGATGACTGCTGTGATATTTCATCTTCCTCGCAAAGGACTGTTGGACAGTCAATTGCTTACTGGAAGTAGTACAAGTGGGCTTACGACTTCCCCTCTGGGATGACCATCGACTCCCAGCAGCAACAACAGCAGCGCCAGCAGCAGTAGGCGTTACACGCAAGGATGCATCGGAGGAATCCCAGGCAGGAGAGGACTCGTCAGAATTGCCAGTGACATGGCCTGCAGGACTATTGGCATTCCTGGGGAAGGAGGAAATTGACACTGAGGGAGTTGGTGGGGTGGTTTGCGTGAGCTTGGTTACAAGAGGAAGGGATTTACTGGTCAGTGGACTGCTTCCGCTGTCGGCCAAAGTTTTTGAACTTGTCACTGACTTATTATGAATGCGCTGCAGGTGACGTATAAGGGAGGATGTTCCGAGGTGGTTAACGTCCTTACCCCTACTTATTACAGCTTGACAAAGGGAACACACGGCTTGACAAATGTTGTCCGCATTTCTGGTGAAATACTTCCACACTGAAGAGCTGATTTTTTTGGTATTTTCACCAGGCATGTCAACGGCCATATTCCTCCCACGGACAACAGGTGTCTCCCCGGGTGCCTGACTTAAACAAACCACCTCACCATCAGAATCCTCCTGGTCAATTTCCTCCCCAGCGCCAGCAACACCCATATCCTCCTCATCCTGGTGTACTTCAACACTGACATCTTCAATCTGACTATCAGGAACTGGACTGCGTGTGCTCCTTCCAGCACTTGCAGGGGGCGTGCAAATGGTGGAAGGCGCATGCTCTTCACGTCCAGTGTTGGGAAGGTCAGGCATCGCAACCGACACAATTGGACTCTCCTTGTGGATTTGGGATTTCGAAGAACGCACAGTTCTTTGCGGTGCTACTGCTTTTGCCAGCTTGAGTCTTTTCATTTTTCTAGCGAGAGGCTGAGTGCCTCCATCCTCATGTGAAGCTGAACCACTAGCCATGAACATAGGCCAGGGCCTCAGCCGTTCCTTGCCACTCCGTGTGGTAAATGGCATATTGGCAAGTTTACGCTTCTCCTCCGACAATTTTATTTTAGGTTTTGGAGTCCTTTTTTTACTGGTATTTGGTGTTTTGGATTTGACATGCTCTGTACTATGCCATTGGGCATCGGCCTTGGCAGACGACGTTGCTGGCATTTCATCGTCTCGGCCATGACTAGTGGCAGCAGCTTCAGCACGAGGTGGAAGTGGATCTTGATCTTTCCCTAATTTTGGAACCTCAACATTTTTGTTCTCCATATTTTAATAGGCACAACTAAAAGGCACCTCAGGTAAACAATGGAGATGGATGGATACTAGTATACAATTATGGATGGACTGCCGAGTGCCGACACAGAGGTAGCTACAGCCGTGGACTACCGTACTGTACTGTGTCTGCTGCTAATATAGACTGGATGATAATGAGATGTAGTATGTATAAAGAAGAAAGAAAAAAAAAAACCACGGGTAGGTGGTATACAATTATGGACGGACTGCCGAGTGCCGACACAGAGGTAGCTACAGCCGTGGACTACCGTACTGTACTGTGTCTGCTGCTAATATAGACTGGATGATAATGAGATGTAGTATGTATAAAGAAGAAAGAAAAAAAAAACCACGGGTAGGTGGTATACAATTATGGACGGACTGCCGAGTGCCGACACAGAGGTAGCTACAGCCGTGGACTACCGTACTGTGTCTGCTGCTAATATAGACTGGTTGATAATGAGATGTAGTATGTATAAAGAAGAAAGAAAAAAAAAACCACGGGTAGGTGGTATACAATTATGGACGGACTGCCGAGTGCCGACACAGAGGTAGCTACAGCCGTGGACTACCGTACTGTACTGTGTCTGCTGCTAATATAGACTGGATGATAATGAGATGTAGTATGTATAAAGAAGAAAGAAAAAAAAAACCACGGGTAGGTGGTATACAATTCTGGACGGACTGCCGAGTGCCGACACAGAGGTAGCTACAGCCGTGGACTACCGTACTGTACTGTGTCTGCTGCTAATATAGACTGGATGATAATGAGATGTAGTATGTATAAAGAAGAAAGAAAAAAAAAACCACGGGTAGGTGGTATACAATTATGGATGGACTGCCGAGTGCCGACACAGAGGTAGCTACAGCCGTGAACTACCGTACTGTGTCTGCTGCGACTGGATGATAAATAATGATATAAAAAATATATATATATATCACTACTGCAGCCGGACAGGTATATATTATATAATGACGGACCTGCTGGACACTGTCTGTCAGCAGAATGAGTTTTTTATTTTATAGAATAAAAAAACACCACACAAGTCACACGACGTGTGTTTAACTTTTACAGGCAGACAGTCAATCACAATACAATATAGTATACTATACTGGTGGTCAGGTCACTGGTCAGTCACACTGGCAGTGGCACTCCTGCAGAAAAAAAGTGTGCACTGTTTAATTTTAATATGTATTCCTGGCTCCTGCTATAACCTAACTGCTCCCCAGTCTCCCCCACAATTAAGCTGTGTGAGCACAGTCAGATATTATACATAGATGATGCAGCACACTGGGCTGAGCACAGATATGGTATGTGACTGAGTCACTGTGTATCGTTTTTTCAGGCAGAGAACGGATTATATTAAATAATATAAAACTGCACTGGTGGTCACTGGTCAGTCACTAGTATAACTAACTAATACTATCAGCAAAATTCTGCACTCTCTGTCTGAGTACTCCTCCTAAGCTCCAGTAAATGAAGTGTCACTGTCTCACTCTGTCACTAGTATAACTAACTAATACTATCAGCAAAATTCTGCACTCTCTGTCTGAGTACTCCTCCTAAGCTCCAGTAAATGAAGTGTCACTGTCTCACTCTCACTCTCCTATCTATTTCTTCTCTAAACGGAGAGGACGCCAGCCACGTCCTCTCACTATCAATCTCAATGCACGTGTAAAATGGCGGCGACGCGCGGCTCCTTATATAGAATCCGAGTCTCGCGATAGAATCCGAGCCTCGCGAGAATCCGACAGCGTCATGATGACTTTCGGGCGCGCTCGGGTTAACCGAGCAAGGCGGGAAGATCCGAGTCGCTCGGATCCGTGTAAAAAATCATGAAGTTCGGGCGGGTTCGGATTCCGAGGAACCGAACCCGCTCATCTCTAGTGTGAAATAGGCTGGAGTTGGGTGGGAGGAAAAAACTGAGATTGGGTGGGAGGGTTAGGCTGTGGTGGTGCCATATAAGCGGAGCTGACTGTGGAATGGTGACCGATCACTGTGTCATCGCTCAGGCGCCTCTCCTCATCATAAACACCATCTCATGGGCCAGTGGCTCATAATGTTCAACTTGGTCTAGAGGGTTATCGTGGGTACACCTTGCTATGTATGTTCCAATCTCGGAAAAATGGTCTGGATGGTTTGTTAATGCTATCTTGATTTGCTGGTAGCAAGCAGCTTCCTCCTCATCCTCCTGTGTGTTTTTGTCTTCTTTTGCTCCTAGAGCTTCTTTGGTTTTATTTTTTTTAAAAGAGTAATTAGGCACAGGGAGGCTGCTGGGAAAAGCCTGCCTACTTCGTGGGACTTAGGGGGGAGTAGTGTCCAACCCTCTGAGGTTAATGGCCACTATCTCTGCTGACAGGACACTGAGCTCCTGAGGGTGATGGTTGTTAGCCCCCGAGGCGACCGCTCACTCCCTAACAGAGCCAGAAGATCGAGGTGGTGAGTGTGTCACCGGTGACCTGACAAGCGGGGAGCCGGGTGCATGGCGGCTAAAGGGTTGGAGCGCAGTACTAACACTGCGCTCCAGAAGGCTCAGCGGCACTGTGAGGGGCGCCCTGGGCCAGCGCAATACCCTTACAACTAGTCACTCATGCTATCAGGGGCTTCGGTAACGCTGCTAGCGCCATTTCCTCAGGCCAGTATAAATATTCAAAGTGTGGAAAGACGGACCATGTTTGGGGGCGGAGCTTCTCAGAGCAGACCCAGCAGCTCACCAGCGCCATTTTCTCCCTGCTGATCCACACTCTGAGACGTTGACAGGGAGTGCTGACCCTCCGCGACTCCAGCTATCCTGTGCAGTACCAAGGGGGTTGTAGAAGGGGGGGGGGGGGGGAGACTGTCTATTAACTGTGTAGTTCTATTAAGGGTACACAGTCAGCGCCAGGCAATTGTTCTATAACTGCCTACTGAGGCGCTGTGTGTGCTGGCTCCAAGCTCTGTTTCTCTGAAGGTACTGACACTTTCCTGAGTGTGTGTGTGTATGCAACTTTCTCACATAACCATGTCCAGGGACTCTGTGTCTTGTGCGGCAGAATATGTATCTTCTCCAGAGGAATCCATTCCATGTACACAGGAATGTATTATTTTGTCTCAGCCTTCTGAATCCGAGCCCCATTGGGTAACTTCTATTAAGTGAATTATATCCCAGATTTCTACTAGGATTGTGCATTATGAGACGGAATCACAGATTTTAAAACAGTCTGTGGAGGTTATGTCTGGTTCTGTCCCCACTACCTCAAAATCCCCTGGTGTATCCAAGAAACGTGCGCTTACTCAGATTATGCAAGTCGACACGGACACCGACTCTGACATGGCAGAGGGAGATGCGGATATGCGGGGGGGGGGGGGGGGAGGTTTGGTGAGACTTCCATGGTAAGAGGGGTGCAACTCATGATTGAGGCTATTAGGGATGTGTTACACATTACTGACAAACCACCTGAACAGGTAGAGTAGGCTTACTTTACGGACAATAAGAGCTTCCCTGACATTCCCTGCATCTAAGGAATTAAACACATTATTTGGAAAATCCAGAGAAAAAAATCCAGATCCCAAAGAGGGTTCTTGTGGCTTTTCCTTTCCCTGAGGATGATAGGAAAGTCAGAAAACCCACCTATAGTAGACGCTTCTGTATCTAGACTGTCTAAAAAGATGGTTTTACCTGTCCATGGGTCTACCGCTTTGAAAGAACCGGTAGACCGCAAGATTGAAACTACCCTCAAATCCATATACACTGCAGGAGTTGCATTAAGGCCCACTATTGCCTATGCATGGATTTCTAAAGCCATAGTAAAGTGGTTAGGCACATTACTAGAGGACTTAGATTCCATGGATAGAAGTGACATTGAATTGTTTTTACGTAACATACAGGATTCGGAGGGTTTCATGGTGGAAATCATGAAGGACCTGGGTAATCTGACTGCAAGAACATCGTCCATGGCTGTCACAGCACGCAGGGGATTCTGGCTATGCCAATGGTCTGCAGACGCGGAATTCAGGTGAAGTGTGGAGAACCTACCCTTCACAGGTCAAGCTCTATTTGGGGAAGCATTGGATGCGTGGATTTCCATGGCAACCGCTGGTAAGTCAACTTTTCTTCCCTCAGCCTTTCAGATGACGAACAAACCTTTTTCTACTTCCTCTATGCCAGGGATGGGGAACCTTTTTTCTACCAAGGGCCATTTGGATATTTCTAAAATCCTTCGGGGGCCATACAAAAATTATCAACTTAAAAATTAGCCTGCCCCAAGTCAGTAGTTATGCCCCCAGTCAGTAGTTATGCCCCCAGTCAGTTGTTATTCCCCATTAGATATGCCCCCTAGTAACGCCGCTTACACACACACATTAAAAGAAAAAAAAATACCAGCCCTGCTCCTGCTTCCGGATCGCTGCCCTCCACCTGGCCGCCCGCTCCTTGGAACTATGGGAAAGCAGTCATGACGTCTCTCCCATAGCGCTGCACAGCCGCACACGTACACTGCCTGAGCCGGAAGCCGGAGCTCAGGAGTGAGCTCCTGCCTCCGGCTGCTGCTGAGGGGAAGGAGTTGGTAGCCTGCTGGTAACAAAATCTCAGCGGACGCCCGGCATCTCCCTCGGTTAGGTGAGCCTGGCTGGGCCGGATCAAGTGGATTTGAGGGCCTTATACGGCCCGCGGGCCTGAGGTTCCCCACCCCTGCTCTATGCAGTCCTTTCGGTCTGCAAAAGCTAAAAAGTCCAAGACTCCTACCACTTTCTTCAGAGGTGGGTGAGCAAAATCCAAAAAACCGGCACCTGCAGGTTCCCAAGACCAGAAACCTGCCTCTGTGTCCTCAAAATCCTCAGCATGACGGTGGACCACCCTGCCTGGAGAACGGGCAGGTGGGAGCGAGGCTCAGACGTTTCAGTCACGTCTGGGTGTCATCCGGTCTGGATCCTTGGGTCCAGGATATTGTGTCCTAGGGGTACAGACCGGAGTTTCAAGAGCTCCCACCCCACAGGTTCTTCAAATCAGGCTTGCTAGCTTTGCAGAGAGAAAGGGCTATCCTTCAGGAAGCCATTCAAAAATTGGAAAGGTCAGATGTAATTGTTCCAGTTCCACCTCATCTGGTAAACCAGGGTTACTATTCAAACCTATTTGTGGTACCGAAACCGGATGGTTTGGTCAGGCCAATTTTGTACCTGAAGTCGCTAAACCCTTATCTGAGGGAATTCAAGTTCAAAATGGAGTCTCTGAGAGCGGTGATCTCAGGGGTGGAGGAGGGAGAGTTTCTGGTGTCCTTAGACATCAAGGATGCGTACCCCCACATTCCAATTTGGCCGCCACACCAGGCTTATCTCAGATTTGCGCTGTTGGACTGTCACTATCAGTTCCAGGCACTGCCGTTCAGCCTCTCCACAGCACCAAGGGTATTCACCAAGGTAATGGCAGAGATGATGATTCTCCTCCGCAGGCAGGGGCTGAATATAATTCCTTATCTGGATGATCTGCTGATAAAGGCATCTTCCAGGGAGAGGATGTTGCAATCCATTGCTCTCACAACTCGACTGCTCAGGGAACATGGATGGATCCTGAATCTTCCCAAGTCAGATTTGGAGCTGACCAGGAGATTGTCTTTCCTGGGGGTTATCCTCGACACGGAAGTGCAGAGGGTATTTCTACTGGTGGAGAAAACGTTGGTGATACAAACTATGGTCCGGGATGTCTTGAAGCCTTCCCAGGTATCGGTTCATCAGTGCATTCGCCTTCTGGGGAAGATGGTTGGCTCCTACGAGGCTCTGCAGTACGGAAGATTTCATGCATGGTCCTTCCAACTGGATCTCCTGGACAAGTGGTTGGGGGTCTCATCTGCACATGCACCAGAGGATACGTCTGTCGCCAAAAGCCAGGATTTCACTCCTGTGGTGGCTACAATTGCCTCACCTTCTAAAGGGCTGCAGGTTCAGGATTCAGAACTGGATCCTTCTAACCACGGATGCAAGTCTCAGAGGTTGGGGTGCAGTCACCCAAGGGGAAACCTTCCAAGGAAGGTGGTCAAGTCAATATTCTGGAACTAAGGGCCGTGTACAACGGTCTTCTACAAGCGGCACATCTTCTACAAGATCGGGCCATTCAGGTACAGTCGGACAATGTAACGACGGTGGCCTACATAAATCGACAGGGCGGAACGAAGAGCAGAGCTGCAATGTCATAGGTAATAAGAATCCTCCTCTGGGCAGAAAGGCACGCGTTGGCGCTGTCAGCAATCTTCATCCCGGGAGTGGAAAACTGGGAAGCAGACTTCCTCAGCAGACACTATCTCCATCCAGTTGAGTGGGGCCTCCATCCGGAGGTGTTTACGGAGGTGACAAATCTTTGGGGTGTAACTCAAATAGATATGATGGCCTCTAGTCTCAACAAGAAGCTTCGGAGGTACTTTTCCAGGTCAAGAGACCCACAAGCAGTGGCGGTGGATGCCCTGGTAACTCTGTGGGTGTTCCAGTCAGTGTACGTGTTTCCTCCACTTCCACTCATTCCAAGGATTCTAAAACTCATAAAGAGAACAAGAGTTCAGGCAATACTCATTGCTCTGGACTGGCCAAGAAGGGCTTGGTACTCGGATCTTCTGGATCTACTGCTCGAAGACCTGAGGCCTTTTCCTCTTTGGGAGGACCTTCGGCAACAGGGGCCATTCGCTTATCAAGACTAACCATGGCTACGTTTGACGGCATGGAGGTTGAACGCCAGATATTAGCTCGGAAGGTCATTCCAAACAAGGTTATTCCTACCCTGATACAGTCTAGGAAAGTAGTAACGTCTAAACATTACCATCACATTTGGAAACAGTATGTATCTTGGTGTGAATCCAAGAAGTTTCCTACAGTGGAGTTTCAACTGGTACGGTTTCTCCTCTTCCTGCAAGCAGGTGTGGATATGGGCCTGAGTTTGGGATCCATAAAGGTCCAGATTTCGGCCTTAGCCAGAAACAACTGGCTTCACTCCCTGAGGTTCAGACTTTCTTGAAAGGGGTTCTGCATATCCAGCCTCCCTTTGTGCCACCTACGGCACCCTTGAATCTTAATGTGGTGTTACAGTTCTTCCAATCGAATTGGTTCGAGCCTCTACAGGAGGTTGAGGTCAAGTTTCTCACGTGGAAGGCTGTCACTTTGTTGGCTTTAGCTGCTGCTAGATGTGTGTCGGAGTTGGGGGCTTTGTCTTGTAAAAGCCCCTTCTTAATCTATTGTGGTGCCAGTTGCTACTGACTTCAATTTTGTCAAAGTCCTTGGATGTTGTAAGGGCTCCGAAAATCTACGTGAAGAGGACTGCTCGTCACAGAAAATCAGACTCTGTTTGTCCTGTATGATCCCAAGAAAAATGGGTGTCCTGCATCTAAGCAGACTATCTCTGCTGGATCAGGGTCACTATCCTGCATGTATATTCTACTGCAGGTTTTCCGTGTCCCAAATCTGTTAAGGCCCACTCTATTCGTAAGGTGGGCTCTTCCTGGGTGGATGCCTGGGGTGTCTCTGCTTTACAGCTTTGCCGAGCAGCTACTTGGTCTGGGTCGAACACGTTTGCTAAGTTCTACAAGTTCGATTCTTTGGCCACTGAGGACCTAAGGTTTGGTCAATCTGTTCTGCAGGAGTCTCCGCACTCTCCCTCCCGTTCTGGGAGCTTTGGTACATCCCCATGGTACTAATATGGACCCCAGCATCCTCTAGGATGAAAAAGAAAATAGGATTTTAATTACCTACAGGTAAATCCTTTTCTCGTAGTCCGTAGAGGATGCTGGGCACCTGCCCAGCGCTTCATGATCCTGCAGTGGTTACTTGGTTCAGTACTGCTTTGTTTTTGGCTAAGTACGGTTTTGTTGCTTGGTTAAGTATTCTTGTTCAGCAGTTGCTGAGTTTTCAAGTTGGTTAGCTTGGTTTGCCTTGTATGTGTGAGCTGGTGTGAATCTCGCCACTATCTGTGTAACGTCCTTCTCTTGAAGTTGTCCGTCTCCTCGGGCACAGTTTCTACACTGAGTCTGGTAGGAGGGGCATAGAGGGAGGAGCCAGCCCACACTATTAAAGTCTTAAAGTACCCATGGCTCCTGGTGGACCCGTCTATACCCCATGGTACTAATATGGACCCCAGCATCCTCTACGGACTACTAGAAAAGGATTTACCGGTAGGTAATTTAAAATCCTATTATTCTCCCTCCAGCGGTGTCGTGGACACCCCAAGAGGGAGAATACTGTCGGTATCCCAGTGCCGGGATCCCGACAGCCGGTCCATTGATAGATCTCCCCAACAGGCTATGGAAGGGCCTAGTAACAGATTTAGAATGTAAGCTCTTATGAGTAGGGCCCTCTTTCCTCATGTGCTTATCCTTTTTCTTATTTTTATAATCGTCAACTGCACCAAATTCAGCAGTCTTCTGCCACCCTGATACTTATGTCAGTGTCATCTGCTAACGTAGCTATGGTTATTTACCCTGTACTTGTCCTATATTGCCTGCAACTGTAAGTTGCTGTTTTCCTGTTTTGATTATTTGTACTCTGTAATTGGGTGCTGCGGAACCCTTGTGGCATAATAGAAATAAAGGACGATAACAGGGATTCTTAAGTTAGATACCGGCTCACTAAAGACAAACGCCATGAAAAAAAAAAAAAGAAACAAGCATGCATTATTTAAAAAGGTATCCAGAGGTACCCATTACTGGCAGGGAAATGATAACCAGCACACGTTGGTTAGGTATGAAGTTTGCTGACACATAAAACGCAAGAGACAATAGTTTTCTGTCTGCATCTACATTAGTTCAGCCTTTCCCATGTCAACGATTAAATTTCTCCTCTATGAAGAACTTCCTGCAACTTTAATGAGGCCACAAGACCCAGGTGTGTCAGAGCCAATGAAGACTGTGCACCTGAGATGCTTTGCATATTGTGCAGTGCTATGCGTACCCAAATTAATCTTGCAGACTATTAGACGATGAGCTTGGAGAGGTACTACTACCTATTGGTTTATGTGGTCCTGAGACTTCTTTAGAAAACCTTGTGTGAATCTAAATAAACTTTAAACCTGGACTGGCTCTATATACTACAACTGTCCTTCACAAGGAAGAAGGGGCTGCAATTTACAACGTTCTGCAACTTTGAAAAGTTCATCATCAGAAATTTGAAAGAAACAAATAGTTCTCTTTGGCGTCATACCCCACATCTTGTATCATGAGTCAAAACTTTTGGAAGGTTTATAAAGCAAAGGTTCTGCAGACATTCAACACAGAACAAGATGGAGAAACACATGAAGAAGTAAGTGGCATGTGGATTTTTAAGGTCTACAAGATGAGAGTTCCTATTTATCACAATCTGCATTTGTATTGTGGGTGTTAAACATTTATTATGACTAGATGTCAATGTTTCACTCGAATTTAGTAACACAAAGGTTCAGCATTATAGTAGTCCATAGGCAGAAGCCCTATTATAATTACATCTGAAACTATGCATAACTACACTGACATCTAACTCTGCACAGACCGCAGTTGTGCCGACACACCCTAACTGAACTTTGAATGTGAGAGAATACCCCTGTACGCCCAGTTACCTCTTCCATCATAACTGGAATGCGAATGAAAGATGGATGGCCCTGCATCACCTGTACTTACATCATAGTTACCTACTTTGCTGCCTCCTCTTCCGGGAGGAGGCAGCGTTGTAGGTGTATGGGGGGGCGTGGCCGGCACAGGATAGGCGGTCCGGGGGCGTGGCCGGCAGCAGGATGGGCGGTCCGGGGGCGTAACAACAGGGTCGCGTCATCGTGACTCCGCCCCCCGCTGTGCTGTGCCGAGAAACGAGCCGCTGCATAGCGGGGGGCGGAGCTACGATGACGCGATTCAGCGCGAATCGCGTCATCGGACCCCCTCGGGTCGCCCGCTTGTTCTCTGCTGCGGGCGGCCGAGGGGGAAAGCGGGAGGCTTGCCCACCTTTCCGGGGGGCCGGGAGGGTCACCCGATTTTCGGGAGCCTCCCGGCCATTCCGGGAGGGTAGGCAAGTATGACTTACATGTGCACAGTGCCAATATATGTGCAGTGTAAAATACGCAAGGTATGCTCTGTATACATGCGTGTGTTCAACTCAGTATCAGGCCTGATGTGTAGAAGAAAATATATATAGGGTATGCATCAGGGGCAGATTCAGTGGTGTATCAAGGGAGGAGGGGACCCGTGTGCAGTCTCGGCATGTGGGCCCCCTCCTCTCCCGTAGCCGGCAGTGCTGTTAGCGCTCTGAGAGCTAGAGACTCTAGAACAGTGCCAGAGTGCATGCGCTGTACACTCTGGCACTGTGCCAGAGTCTCTAGTGCTCACTCAGAGCACTAACAGTGCTGGTGGCTACGGGACTCGGGAGAGGAGGGAGCCCACACACGGACACCAGAAAGGTAAGTATAAATGAAATGGGTGCAGTGTGTGCCCCCTCTGGACCCAGGGGCCCGTGTGCACCGCACACACTGCTCCCATTACAGATACGCCACTGGGCGGATTGGGATGGAAAAACAGGCCGGGAAATTTATGGAAGCAACCCTAATGAGGGTGCGGTCTGATGAGGGGGTGGAGCCTGTGTAGGGGGGCGGGATCCCTCCTCATAGGGCCTGATTGTACGCAATTGCGGCCTTCCTTGTGTCTTTTGCTGCAGACCAGAGGTGAATTGGGAACTAAAAGTAGCCCTGTAATATTTTATAGAAGTGGCCTAACATGGGCAACATAAGAGGAATAGCACAATGTGTAGCCATAGCAGCATCACTGGATGGCAGAGTTGCTGTACTGCAGAGATGAAATAACAGAATGAATTAGGACAATGCAGTGTACTGAGTGCATTGGGCTGTCTGTCATGTGGGGTGGGGGGGGGGCACATGACAACACACAAAACAGGCCCCACAGACACGTCGGCCTACCAGGATTAGGGACCTACTTAACTATGGGGTCATTTTGAGTTGATCGCTCGCTAGCTAGTTTTAGCAGGTGTGCAAACGCTATGCCACCGCCCACTGGGGAGTGTATTTTAGCTTAGCAGACGTGCGAACGCATGTGCAGCCGAGCTCTGCAAAAACAGTTTGTGCAGTTTCAGAGTAGCTCTGAACTTACTCAGTGCTTGCGATCACTTCAGCCTATTCGTGTCCGGATTTGACGTCATACACCCGCCCAGCGACCGCCCAGCCACGCCTGCATTTTTTCATACACGCCTGCATTTTTTCAAACACTCCCTGAAAACGATCAGTTGACACCCAGAAACGCACCCTTCTTGTCAATCTTCTTGCAGCCATCAGTGCGACTGAAAACTTCGCTAGAACCTGTGCTAAACAACAAATGGCTTTGTACCCGTACATTGCGTGCGCATTGCGGTGCATACGCATGCGCAGAAATGCTGATTTTTGGCCTGAACGCTGCGCTGCTAACAACGGCATCTAGCGATCAACTCGGAATGACCCCCTATATTTGCAGAATAGCCACCAAACACACCCTTTTTTGTGAGATACTGGCAAATATTATTTATCCACAGTATGTAACAAGGAGGGACCGTATCAAATATCTCCAATATCTGCTGCTGTCCCTACATTTCTGACAGCAAGTGCAGCCCTAATAAGTTTCAACCAAGCTCCGTGCTTGCCCTTGGACGCTAATGCCATCACCAGATGCCATCTCCTATAGTAGCCTTTGGACTGCTTTTCACAGTTTTTTTTTTTTGGCAGAAATGCAGAGATACATGTGCTCCTCACAGAGTCCAGTGGACTCTGGCCTCTGTGAGGAGCACATGTATCTCTGCATTTCTGCCCTTATACGTTATGAGGAAATTGCTTCATTATTGGACGTCCAGTGCTATTTAATACTGCATGAAATTTTGGTCTGTTCCTAAATTCTCGATCAGACCCAGACCTCATGTTTGACCTTGTTTGGTCTTTTTAAGGATAATCCTGTTTGTTTTGAGTTTTCTACTCAGACATACACTGATTCATCATAAAAGTTTTTCACTATTTCAAGCTACTATAATCATGTTGTATCTAGCCAATTGATTCAATACCCCTGAGGAAGTCATACGGGACGAAACGCGTTGGGTCCTTCGGATTGACATTCTGTTATACTGTCGAAGTTACAGCAACAAGGAATTACATCCATAATAGCTGTTAAGGTGTTGAATTCACCATGTCATTGAGCATTTTTAAAATTAATCAATTTGTTCTGAGTCTGTTAATAAATTTTTAAATTATCTGTTTGTCTAGATAATAATTAATGGTGTTCATTAATATTTCCTATATTTAGTGCCCTCAGATCTTGTTTTGTATTTGTCATTCATTGGACTTTAGCTAACAGAAAGTCCTTCTAGAGGTGCTGCTTGTGTCACTCTTTAGCGCGATTTGGGAATCTTGTCTGTATCTTCTTTATATATATGTATATATATATTTTATTTTTCTGTTTTTGTATTGCAGCTTGGTTCAAACTGTGTGGATCACAGGGCTTATAAATGCACATGAACAAACGCACCAAACAGTACAACAATAGAAATATATTTTTTATTTTTCTGTATTTAAACTAGCAGCTTGGTTCAAACTGTTTGGATCACAGGGCTTATAGATGCATGTTAACAAAGTGGACTAAGGTAAAGCACAGCAATTTACATCAGAGTCCAGCGCAGCATACAGTAGCATGCCCCTATACACTGTCACTATACAGAGCACAGCCACTTGTGAGTATGTAGTCTGTGGACACAGCACAGCCAAAACAGCAGAGTACAGCACAGCATATAGCATGCCCCCACACAGCCACTGAATATACAGCACAGCCAATTGTGAGTCCCGAGTCTCAGCACAGCCAATACACTACAGTAGAGTATAGTGCAGCATTCAGCAGCTTGCCCCCTATACACAGTCACTTTAACTGTCCCGGCCATGGTGCCTTATATAGAATCCAAGTCCAATGAGAATCTAGGAGAATGACATTCGGCCTTAAAGTTGGATCAAAGTCTGGCGGGAACTCCAAGTCACGGATTGGGTGGAAAAGGACCCCCTGTGTTTGGAGAGGTTTGGATTACTTGGAATCAGGCCACTCATCTCTAGTCAGAACACTAGAGGAGTGTTTAGAAAAGTCCATTTCTGCTTTTAACATGCAGCAAACTTAGTTGATGTTTAAAGCATTGTTGTGGTTTCATGGCTTCCAAGTAGGGATGAAAGTAAAATAGAAAACAATGAAAGAATGTAACATATGGATTTTAATATGGGAGAAACTGTAATAGTGAATAAGACAACGAAATAACAGCATGAGTTTTATAGGTGGGATAATGTACTCCCTTCTGAAAATCATATAAACAGAAGTAACTAGGCAATTTCACCTATATACAGTAAATGCACAAGGCTGAAGGATTTTATACAGGGTTCTGAAACTGCTGGTGACTTGAAATATCCTAAATAATGTACAATAAGGGGCGCATTAATCCGTGTAATATACAGGTTTTTTTTATAATGGATGGGATACCATTAGAATAATACTTTTTAGGAGGTTTTTTACATATATTACAGCCTCTCATGTATTGCATTGTAATTTCTTACAGAGTGACACTGCAGAGATTATCAACGCTGAAAACATGGACAATGGAGATGAAGGGTTAAACATGTCACATTTAGCAAAAAAGGTACAATTGTATTCAGTCACATGGGCAATCAGATATTGTCATGTAAGTGTAGGTAAATATAATTGTATGCTTACACACATTTTCATCTCTTTATTTCACTATCTTTTATTTCATATTTCACCATTTTAACAAACATAATAAAATTATGAAACATTTTAATGCATATCAATAAAGTATTACTCTTAATATATTTACTATTAGTCCCAGTGCACTTTTGAAACTACTTACTTTCTCTTGAGATTGTGAAATATAATTGTATATCTAGGGCTCACATCTGCTCCATCCATTTTTTAGAGTTCTTACAAGAACATTTACCCTGCAAGAGGTGTGACCGGTATGATTCATGTTATGTCTAAATAAAGCTTGGTAAAATAGAAATGGGACAGTGGGAAATTGGAAGACATTATAAACATTCTACTTTGAGGTAGCAGCTGTCCTTTCATCTACTTGCTCAGTCTGGAACCCGATGTCAGTAACAGCCTTCAATTCTGATGATCCATTTGCTTTGGTTCATGGGTATCCATCATTGTGACAAGTCAAGACAGGCAAGTCCTCATAGCAAGGTTATCTCTCAATCATACAATAGGAGCAACAGGTTATCAATCCAAGGATGTTGGGCTCTGCATCAATATATCAAATACATTTTAAATAAATATAACAATATAATATAAGATATCCAAGACTTTGTTGTGGCCCAGTTTGTCATGGTATCCGTTCACATGGTCGACCATGTTATGGTCGACAGTCATTAGGTCGGCCACTATTGGTCGACATTGACATGGTCGACATGGGCACATGGTCAACACATGAAAATGGTCGACACGTGAAAGGTCAACACATGAAAAGGTCGACATGAGTTTTTTTTCTTTTTTTTTCTTTTGGGGAACTTTTCCATACTGTATGATCCACGTGGACTACGATTGGAACGGTAATCTGTGCCGAGCGAAGCGAAGGCACCATGCCCGAAGCATGGTGAGCGAAGCGAGCCATGCAAGGGGACGCGGTGCACTAATTGGGGTTCCTAGTCACTTTACGCAAAAAACGTCACCAAAAAAAGTAAAAAAAACTCATGTCGACCTTTTCATGTGTCGACAATTTTCATGTGTCGACCATGTGTCCATGTCGACCATGTCAATGTCGACCAATAGTGGTCAACCTAATGACTGTCGACCATAACATGGTCGACCATTCATACCGTAACCGTTTGTCATCCAGCAATTCGCTATGCTACCATATATAGTTAATAACCTCTTGCAACTCTATTTAAAGACCCTTGACCAGTGGCGTCTCCAAAGGTTGGGCTGCAGAGCAGTCCAAAATTCATATAGGGAAGCCACACTGTGCAGTTGGTGCTGCTTCCCTATTTGAATTTTGGACTGCGTTACAGCCCCACCTCTGGAGCCGCCACTGCTCCTAACTATTAGTTTACTACAGCAGTAGAACACTTGAGCCTACAATCCAGGGATAGTCCCGTGCTATGGAAGAAGTGAGGGAACCTAATAAAACTTCTAAAGCGTATTTTAGATATTACAAGACCTTCTGCTGTAGAAGTACTTTAGATAATTTTACTTATGTCTTTTATTGCTGGCTCTATAAATGTTACTGTATTATGGAACTATTTATATATATACTTACAGCTGTCGTGACTGGAAAACATTTAACAATACACTTTTGGTTTCATTCATCCCTTAAATGAAAAATAACAGCTGCGCTTCCAAGATCATTGTGTTTTTGCTGCACTTTTCTATTTATATATTTATTTGAGAACATGCTGTAGCTGCCAAAAAACCCACCTTATTATAGAATAATTTCTACTGTGAGAAGGAAGTAATAGATCAAACTTTAAAAATGTATTAAAAGGTCTGACTTTGGGGTATGGGGTGTGTTCCTGGGAGTGATTGTTTAGTTTCTTGTTTATTACTATGATAATCAAGAGACATACCCATAAATGTATTCAGATTTTACCAAGCAGTGTTTAGCACATTTTATCCATCAGTGACCAGCAAACTGCCTGGCCATGTGTTAGGTATACGTTACCAGCAGCGAGGATCCCAGCGGTCAGCATACCGACCCCAGAATCCTGGCCGCCAGAATGCCAGCAGAAGGGCGAGGGCAACAAAGCCCATTGTGGGCTCGCTACGCTTGCCATGCTGCTGGCTCAGTGGCACGCTGGGCTGTATAGGTGTCGTGGACACCCACGAGTGAGAATAGCCCATGTTAGCCGGGAATCTAGATGGCGGCATTGTGAGTGCTCAGGATCCCGGCGTTGGTATGCTGAACGCCGGGATCCTGGGCACCGGAAACGAAACTGCATCCCCTGGCCATGACATGCCACAAACTGCTTTTTCTCTAATTAAATTAATTTTGGTAAGTGTCAGCAAGCAGCTTCCCCTGAGTCTAATACATTAATGTTCTAATTTGTCAGGGAACGGCTCACCACTAACTTTAATCTATCAAAAACTGCACTGAGGGCCTAATTCAGACCTGATCGTAGATGTGCTAAGTTTAGCACATGTACGATCCGCTTCTACGACATGCGGGGGGACGCCCAGCACAGGGCTAGTCCACCCCACATGTCAGGTCTGACCCCCTGCACAAGTACAAAAGCATTGCACAGCGGCGATGGTTTTATACTTGAAGAGTAGCTCCCCACCAGCGCACTGGCAGGGAGCTACTCATCGCAGTGAGGGTCGCAGAGGCTGTGTGACATCATGCAGCCGCCACGGCCCACCCCCCAATGGTCCGGGCACGCCTGCGTTGCCCGGACGGCACCCCCAAAACGGCAGACAAACTCCGCCAGCCCGCCCCCTCCTGCCCAGCGACCGCCTCTGTCTGTCAATCAGACAGAGGTAATCGCAGGGCTAAGACAGCCTTCGGCTGTCTGGCGTGCGCCAGCACACTGCGACGCTGGCGCATGCGCAGTTCAGTCCTGATCAGCTGCTGTGCGAAAACGCACAGCACCGATCAGGTCTGAATTAGGCCCTAAGGCTCCTATTTAGCCTCAGTTGCAGTTTTGCTAAATTAGCAAAACTGCAACTGCTTGTGCTCACATGCTAGGGGCCGCCCAGCATGCTAATGGCCGCCAACGATGCGATCGTAATTCAATTGCAATCGCATCGCTGAATAAGGGAAGCCTCCTGCCTGCGCAGCCTGTTTGCGAAGGCAGGTGGGCCGCTGCCATTTTCTCTTTTGCAGCGGCCGTGTATAATGTCAAGCGGCCGCCCCAAAAATGACCTGGACCCGTTCCCAACGACACGACCCTGCAACTATGCGGCAGAGGCTTTCATATTGCTGAGATGCGATTGCACCTCCTGGGGCATGCACGCGCAGACTGGACCCTGCACGTGCGCACTGTCGCGGCTAACGGGGAAATGTGATCATATCTCAGTAGTGTGTGCTACTGAATAAGGCCCTAAGTACACTTGTGACTTCGAAGTTACTGTGAGGGACCAGAGTATTTCAGCACACAGTCTTGCACTCACCTATACCATGCTTGCCGACTTTCTGACTGCCTCTCTGGTAGGAGGCAGCCAGGCCGGCTTAACAGGAGGGAGAGGGCATCAGTATAGGTGGGCGGCGCAGGATGTAGAGGCGCAATATACAATGCCCAGATTAAGGCATTGTAAAGAGGGACTATGATTCAGCGCAAATTGCATCATTGCCCCATTCACTTTTGCACAGCAAACAGGCAGATGGTGGAGGCGGTGGGGATTGTTCGGGTGGCTGGCAAGTTACTGGAGACTTTCCTTCTTTTCTAGGTGGCCCGGGAGTGCTTCTAGGTGGCTGGGAGTACTATACGATATTAGGGAGCCTCCTGGCCATTCCCGGGAGGGTAGGTAAGTATGACCTATACCCTAGGCCAGAGTTTCCCAAACTCAGTCATTATAGTCCAGGTTTTAATTATATCTATGCTTAAGCACAGGTGACATAATTAGTACCTCAGTCAATGTGGTTAAACCAACTGGATTTAAGCATGGATAGCCTTAAAAGCTGGACTGTAACGGCGGAGTTTGGAAACTCTGCTCTAGGATACAGATCTACAGTAACTAGATAACTCCCCAACACAGGCAGGGTCGAAATGAGCAATGTAGTTTAATTTATCGCTAAGTATGTACCCACCTTTAGTGATATCGAACAGAAAAGGTGACACCTTTTCAACAGACATTCATATTATTTATTCTGCTGTTACATAGTAACAAGTGGACAATAAGATCTCAACTTTCCATAAAAGAGGAAGACAGTAAAACGCTGGACCAAGCGTGTCTCCCCTCCATGCGCGAAAGATTTAGCAGACACAATAGTTAAGGGACTACATTTTTGTTGTATGTCATTTTTATTTGTTTTTATGTGTATTATGTTTGTATACCGGTATTAGTTATATTAATATATAGCTGTAAGACTAACCTCTTTTATAGGTTAAAGTATCACTGTATATTTATTTTGACTTCAATAAACCTGCTATATTATGCAACATATTGAGTAGTGATTACAATTTGTGCATATGCATCTGTAAACAATTCTGTCTGAAACTCTTACTGTGGGATGCACCAGAGGTACCTTCCCAAACACTGGTACAGGTAATATAAAAAGAAATCCTCAGGGACGGTGGATCTCCGATACCCTCACAGGCAGCATTCATTAGAAGATTTCATTTCGGGGCGCAGATTTCAATCACCCTTTTATACTGTGATGTGTAGAAACTGTGGCAATGCATGTTGCGATGTGTAGTTCTACAGCAGCTGTAGTTGTACAGGTTGTCTACACGTGATCTAATGTATAAGGCATACTTGCCACCTCCCCCTGTAAGGTCTGAGTTTGTGAGGGGGCTCTCCCAGCCTGACATAGTTGGCCAATATTACGGTGCTGCCCACTTGCTGACTGAAGTGTACAGCCAGGAGCTTAAACAACATGATTAGCATCAAATAACGTCATCCTATTCCAGACCCCTGATTTAAAATACTGCAAATTATGGTTTTGAAAAGCTATGGTGGGACCATGGTGCCACGTAACCCTGCCCCTTCTGTAAAATAGCACAAATTGGGGATTTATAAGTCGGTAAGTGTGGTATAAGGCCAATAGAAGCCCAGAACTTAATTACCCAACTGTGCACACAAAACAAAAAAGGTACAATATTTAAAAATAAAAAAAAACAATAAAAATGGCATATAACAAACAGCAAAACAAATACAAGGAGAATATACAGAAACTATAAAACTTACATGTATGCATGATCCTTGGACTTGCTAGATGCCATGCAGCGCTCCAATGTGTGATCCTTGGACTTGCAAGATGCCATGGAATACTCCAGTACAATTAGGGAACATAGAAGCCTTGGACTT
This sequence comes from Pseudophryne corroboree, assembly GCF_028390025.1. NCBI lineage: Eukaryota > Metazoa > Chordata > Amphibia > Anura > Myobatrachidae > Pseudophryne > Pseudophryne corroboree. Next base: position 609,945,852 of record NC_086445.1, read on the forward strand.
GCTAGAAGTCGTGGGAAGCACTGGTACTGTTGGGTGAGATGCTCCGAGAGCCCTCAAGAGGTTTTTCCCCACTAGCAACCTCCCGCTGTTCCCTTAGTGCTTGTTGCGCACACTGGTACTTAGGGGGCCCCTTGGACTTATTTCCTCCAGCAGTAAGAGCTCACCTAAAAGACCCCATATTGTACAGAATAATGACTGAAGAGAGAAGATATGGCAGAGTCTTGGTAATAAAGACACAACTTGATTAGACCTCAGTACCACTGGGTCCTATGACATCCTCCTGTACCAGGGGTCGTGGAGAGGTAGATTGAGACTTAGGCAGATGCAGACAGACCAGTATGTCAGGAACGGCTGCGACTCAGTCGTGTATGGCCACAGCAGTCAGGCCAGATATACTAAACCAGTAGGAGCTTGACCTTGCAGGATGCTAGCAGATAAGCCAGGTGTGCAGGAATAGCTTTAGCTTGGGCTTGTAAGAAGGATTGGCTGTAGGCTTGACTTTGCAGGATATTAGCAGACAGACCTGGTGTGCAGGACTGACCAAAGCTTGGCCTTGCAGGATGTTCGCAGGCAGACGTGCAGGATTAGCAAAAGCTTGACCTTGCAAGATGTTAGCAGACATACCTGGTGTGCAGGATTCACTGAAGCTTGGCCTTGCGGTATGTTAGCAGACAGACCAGGAATGTAGGATTGACTGAAGCTTGGCTTTGCAGGATGTTAGCGGACAGGCCAGGAGTGCAGGATAGACCTTGGCCTTGCAGGATGTGAGAAGACAGACCAGATTTCAGGAACATCTACAGCAGACAATATAAGCCAGAGTACTATGCAAAGCGTTAAGGGCTCCCGCAGTAAATGAGGACTAGAACCGTCAAGATTAAGCAGGACTGTCTGGGAGATAGAGGAGGAGAGCCAATCCGGAGGCCGACTGGAAAAAGCCCCCTATTAATTACAAATTCTGTGCAGCCGAAGTGCTGACAGACCACAACCCCCGCGATCACCCGACTGGAACTAGCGCTGAGCCGCCGCAACAGCTTGTAACAACATGCAAATTCATACAAAATACACCCATGACTGACATGCACGGATGGACATCTAAAAAATAGGAATTTAGTACCCACCGGTAATGTAACTTTAGTACGATGGTGTATAGATTGGGTCCATTGGAGCCTGGGCACTTTAAGAAATCAATAGTGTGTGCTGTCTCCTCCCCTTTATGCCCCTCCTAGCAGAATCAGTCTGGGAAAACCGTGCCGGAGGAGACGGACATACCATAAGAGAAGAATAACATGAAAGCGATGAGGCAACGAGCCAACACACAGCAGTAAAAAGGATAGCAGAGCACACCAGAACAGAGGGGAGCACACAAACCATACAAGGATAACAACGTTAACCAACATGGAACTGGGACCGCAACAGCAGACCCAACCAAGAACACTTACAACCAAGTAAGCACAACAACGAAACACTGAGGTGGGTGCCCAGTATCCACTACGGACTATGAGAAAAGGAATTACTGGTAGGTATTAAATTCCTATTTTCTCTAACGTCCTAGTGGATACTGGGGTAACTTTAGTACCATGGGGAAGTCCCAAAGCTCCCAGAACAGGTGGGAGAGTGCTGAGACCCCGGCAAAACTGCCTGACCGAACTGAAGGTCATCTCTGGCCAAGGTGTCGAACCTGTAGAACGTGTTCGAACCAGACCAAGTGGCTGCACGGCAAAACTGTAAGGCCGAAACGCCCTGGGCAGCTGCCCAGGAAGAACCCACTGACGGGCCTGGACAGAACTCGGCAGAGGCAACGCTGCCGAGGAATAGGCTTGTTGGATAGTCAATCTGAGACAACGAGCAATGGACTGCTTAGAAGCAGGACATCCAATTTTGGTAACGTCATAAAGGACAAACAGCGAGTCAGACTTCCTGTGACGAGCTGTACTTTTGACGTAAATTTTGGAGCAACCGACGGATCTGTAGTACCGGAACCACGATCGGTTGATTAATGTGAAAGGCCGAAACCACCTTCGGCAAAAACTGCGGGCGAGTCCTGAGCTCCACCCTATCCTCATGAAATATCAAATACGGGCTCTTACAAGATAAGGCCCCCAATTCCAACACACATCTAACAGGGGCTAGAGCCAGCAGCATGACAATCTTCCAGGTAAGATATTTCAAGTCCACCCTGTTAAAAGTTTCAAACCAGTCTGACTAGTGAAAGGTCAAGACCACCGAGAGATCTCACAGAGCCGTGGGAGGGACAAAGGGTGGTTAAATGCGAAGAACACCCTTCAGGAAAGTCTGTACTTCCGGCAGGACCGCCAGTTGTTTCTGGACGAAGATAGAGAGAGACGAAATCTGAACTTTGATGGCGCCTAACCGTAGGCCCACATCCACCCCTGCTTGCAGGAAGAGCAGAAACCGGCCAAGCTGAAACTCCACAGGAGGATATTTTTTACCCTCACACCAAGAAACGTATTTCATCCAGATGCGGTGGTAATGCTTAGATGTGACCATCTTACGGGTATGGACCATAGTGGAAATAACCCGAGACGGGAGACCTTTTCTAGCTAAAATCGCCCTCTCAACTTCCAAGCCGCCAAACGAAGCCGCAGTAAGTCTGGATAGACAAACCGCCCTTGTTGCAGAAGGTCCTTGCAAAGCAGCAAGGGCCAGGGATCCTTCAGAGACAGGGTCAGGAGGTCTACATACCAGGCCCGTCGAGGATAATCCAAGGCAATTAGAATTGCTTGAGCTCTTTCCCTTTTGAGTCTTTTTAGAACTCTTGGAATGAGAGGGATTGGAGGAAACAAGTAAACGAACTGGTAAGACCACGGCGCCGTCAGAGCATCCACTGCTGCAGCCTGCGGATCTCTCATTCTGGAACAGTAACGGCGAAGCTTCTTGTTGAGACGAGAAGCCATGAGGCCTGTCTGGGGACAGCCCCACCGATGAACCAGTTGTTGAAACACCTGAGGGTGAAGGCCCCATGCCCTGGATGGAGGTCGTGCCTGCTGAGGAAGTCCGCTTCCCTGTTGTCCACTCCTCGAATGAATATGGCGGAGAGAGCTCTTGCAGTGGCTTCCTCCCAAAAGAGAATCTGCGACACTTCTGGCATGGTGGCCCTGCTTTTTGTTCCTCCTTGTCGGCTTATGGACGCCACAGCTGTGGCGTTGTCCGACTGCACCTGGATGGCTTGATCTCGGAGAAGATAGGAAGCTTGCAGAAGAGCATTGTAAATCGCCCTGAGTTCTAGAACATTTATCGGGAGTGCAGATTCCTTACTCAACCACTTTCACTGGAACTGAGCCCCCTGCATCGCAGCCCCCCATCCTTGGAGGCTGGCATCCGTAGTCAGTAGACCTCAAGAGTGGGGAGCAAAACTCCGACCCTCCATGAGGTGACAGACTTGTAACCACCATAGCAGGGAGATCCGTGCTTTAGGTGACAGAGTAACACTCAGATGCATGTGCAGGTGAGACCCCCACCACTTGTCCAGCAGATCCAGTTGGAACGGACATGCATGGAATCTGCCGTACTGGACTGCCTCGTAGGAGGCTACCATCTTGCCCAGTAGGTGGATGCAAAGATGAATTTAGACCCTGCGGGGTCTGAGTACTGATCGGACCATGGCCTGGAAGGCCAGGGCCTTGTCCAGTGAAGGTAGACCTTCTGAGAAACAATGTCCAGTATTATACCCAGGAACTGAATTCTGTGGGCCGGTTCCATGTGCAATTTCCGAAAATTCAGGATCCACCCATGTTCTGTAAGAAGGCACGTAGCCAAGTCGACGCTGTGTAACAGACACTCCCTGGACACCGCCTTTATCAGGAGATTATCCAAGTAGGGGACTATGTTGACTCCCATCCTGCGTAATTGCAGCATCATCTCTGCCATGACCTTCGTGAACACCCTCGGAGCTGTTGAGAGACCAAAGGGCAAGGCCTGAAACTGTAAGTGGTGGTCCATTATGGCAAACCGAAGGTAAGCCTGATGAGGAGGCCATATAGGGATATGCAGGTAAGTGTCTTTGATATCCAGAGACACCAGGAATTCCCCCTCCTCCAGACCGGAGATCACTGCTTTCAGGGACTCCATCTTGAACTTGAACACCTGTAGATACAGATTCAGAGATTTTAGGTTCAAAATGGGCTGCACTGAACCGTCCAGTTTCGGTACAACGAACAGACTGGAGTAGAAACCCCTGCGATGCAACGGAGGAGGCACTGGGACCACAACCCCCGTTGTACCAGTTTTTGAATGGCAACCTGCAAGGTACCCCTTGCTATGGGTGAAGCTGGTAAGCTTGACTTGAAGAATCTGTGAGGAGGTGGTGCTTGAAATTCTAATCGGTAACCCTGGTATATGAGGTCCCTCACCCAAGGATCCCGACAGGACTGTGCCCACACGTGGGCAAAGTGATGAAGGTGAGCACCTACCTAAAAGTCGCCTTGCTGCTGCGGCCAACCGTCATGCGGAGGGCTTAGTGGAGGAGGATCCAGAAGCCTGATCCTGGGATCCAGCAGCCGCTGATCTACGGGACTTACCGCGAGTTCCTCTAGCAGCATTTGAGGCATCTCTGGATCTGCCTCTGAATCTGGCCGCACGAAAGGACTGCAGAGAAGGCCCAGTGTAGGGACGACTAGCAGGAGGCGCAGCGGAAGGTAGATATGTAGACTCACCCGCTGTTGCCTGTGAGATCCACTTATTCAGTTCATCACCGAACAAGGCCTCTCCTGTAAAGGGAAGATTTTCCACCCCTTTCTTTGAGTCAACATCCGCTGACCATTGTCGCAGCCATAGAGCCATAGCCATAGTACGGCCATTGATGAGACATAATTCCTTAACAGCCTCACACATAAAATTTGCAGCATCTTGTATATGATGCAGAAGCATCATAACCTCATCTTGGGGCAGAGTGTCAAATCCCCTTATCATATTCTCAGACCAATTTACCATGGCTCTGGAGATCCAGCCACAAGCTATACTGGGCCTTTGTGCCACTCCTACTGCAGTATAAATCGACTTGAGTGTAGTCTCAATTTTGCAGTCAGCTGGGTCTTTGAGAGAGAGAGCCTCAGGTACAGGCAATACAATTTTATGTGACAACCTGGATACAGAGGGGTCTATCCTCAAGTGGGAAAGGAATTCAATAACCATTTAGGAGTTGGAAATTCTTTATCAGGAGTAACCCACGCTCCTCTAGCAGAGGATTTGGGTTTTACATTAAAATATAATTCCTCCTCTGGCTCCACTTCCTTGTCTAGTATGTTGAGGACATTCCTAATAGCATAAATTAGAGCCTCAACCCCTGGAGATAGAGAATTATCATCGTCCCCTTCCAGCTTCCCTTCCTGCTCCATTAGTTCAGACTCAGAGTAAGACTGGAGCACCTGTGGAAGCGTGCGTTTATGAGAGACCAACAGAGGGGGCTGAGCCTTAAGCAAAAAATCATCTACAGACTGCTTAAGGGTATGTCTTTCCTGTCTGTCTAGCTGACTCTGTATTAATATTAGAAATCATGTTTTTGAATGAATCTAGCCACTCAGGTTCCTGCATGCAACTACCATGAGAAGGCAGAGAGCACTGGGCACAGAGGGGGGAGCCCCCCGGAGAAGGTGTAAACTTAGTGCTACATGAGGGACACAGAGCCTTTTTCCCAGACATTTTGCAGAACTTTCACAGAGTTAGATGAAAACACACAGTGCAGTGACAACACAGAAAGTGAAACTGCACACTAGCCCCAGACAGTCAGCATGGAGTAACACAGAGAGGAATGGAACCAGCACACAATACCTCAGACAGAGCAGTGCCCCACTGGTTATTTACATATATATCATTTGTGTGTGTTAACAGCAGCTTTTACTGCTGTATATGCGCTCCCCCTCGCTATATTAGCATACCTCCCAACTGTCCCGATTTTGGCGGGACAGTCCCGTTTTTCACGGTCTGTCCCGCTGTCCCACCCGCGGGTCGCAGTGTCCCACGGGTGGGGGGGCAGTTGGGATATCCCCCCCTGTCACTCGCTGCTCTGAGAGCAGCGGTGAGTAGATGCTGTGCGCATGGGCACAGCGTCTATTCACGGCAGAGAGGGACAGGGGGCATGACCAGCAGCTCTCACAGCGCTGTTCATGTCCCCATAATGATGAAAATGGGGGCGTGGCTTGCGATCGCGACACTTGCCGCGAGGCCATGCCCCTTTTCGTTAGCCCACGCCCCCTAAAAATTGGGCGTGCATCTTCGGCGCGCGATGGTGTCCCTCCTCCGCTGCTATCAAAGTTGGGAGGTATGTATTAGCCCCTGGTACCGGTTACAGTGGTGATTCAGTGGGTCTCTGTGGAGGAGCAGCGTTCAGCGTGCAGCCAGGCAGTCACCAGCAGCTGTAATGGCGCCTTTCAGCCTGTGGTCCTGCTCTCCGGGAAGCCTCGCCCTTTCAATGGCGCGCGGTCCCTCTTATTGATTATGCTGGCCAAGAGTGTGTTTTCTAGTGTAAAAGAGATCAAAAGCCCCCTTTATATCAGCGCCAGTGTGGGGTCCGCAGTGGGCACCGAAGCTCGCAGCCCGGTGATCACTGCGCCCTTATGCCGCCATTTTCACCAGGGACCCGCTAACCGGGACCCCCGGTGTAACACTCACTGCACCGCATCATTTTCAGCATCTGTTAGGGGTGGCGGCATGCTGACGGTGTGGGCACACACCCTGGAGGTATGTAAAACATCACCTCAGGTGCTTAATGTCCTGTCAAAGGGGATACGAACCATTAAGTTGGTTCGGTCCCCCCCCCCCCACCCCCGTCCCAAGTCCCACGACGCAGGCAGACTGGTTGCCAACCAGTACTGCCTGAAAATAACAAACTAAATAAAAGTATGAAGAAAGGAATGCACCCGGCTCCTTGGGCACATTTTTCTAAACTGAGTCTGCTAGGAGGGGCATAGAGGGGAGGAGTCAGCACACACTATTGATTTCTTAAAGTGCCCAGGCTCCAATAGACCCAATCTATACCCCATGGTACAAAAGTTACCCCAGTATCCACTAGGACGTTAGTGAAATGTTACTGTTCTCCCAAAGTCTGACATATCTATTGGGTGACCTGTCCTTTTAAAAACTCCTTATCACCCCTTTGTCTCTACTGGGGTTGTTGGCGTAGTATTCAGGAGATGGCTGTGACTGGTCTGTGAGGTTGATGAGAGTTTTACACCCTGGAATCTCAAGTCACTTTTTAATCTGCAGTCCTAAATGTAAGATATTTTACTTTACTGTAGTAGGGACGTGCAATCAGGGTAGCCTCCCCTGTCATATTCCTGAGATTTGATATAAAAATTATTAGAAAAATATAAAGAATATATTTATAACATAAACATCTACTTTGTTTATTGTAATCCTTTTTATAGTTACCAGCTTTGTGGAGATCCCTGGAGCTGCAGGGAGACTAGAGATGAGGCAGCAACAGCTCTGCCTCGGTTCTGCAGTCAGACACTGCTTTGCAGAGCTGGGGGCAGGCCACACCATGGGCCGTAACACTACACAGAGAGGGAGCCCCTGACTGTGGGGCGGGACTTGTGCACTTCCTGGACACTTGGATGTGTCGTGTGACCAGGAAGTGCGCTGTAGTCGGAGCTCAGTCGCAGCAGCAAGAGAAGACACAGGGATGCAGGTAGGAGACTCAATGGACACTGTAGCTTTGTGCAGTGAGTGGAGAGTTACAGTGAGTAGGGGGTGTGAGACAGACTGCGGGCATTCACATACACATGGGAGAGGTGGATAGTAGAGTGGGCTTAATATTCATCATTTTCTGGTGGGAATGCAGCTTGCCTGACTGCATATATCTTCAGTTCCTGGATATTGATTTTTTTGCTTTCAATGTGCTAAAAAAAAAACTAGAGAGTCCCACCTTTCATGTCATGAGGTACTGGGGACTTGGGGATCAGAGTTCAGGAGCCAGAGCAATCCACCAACAAAAATATAAAACTGCATATCAGGTGTGTGGAACTGGAACAGGGACCAGCTGCTGGAAGTGTGATATTTCTGCTTCTGTGGATAGTAGAGACAAGCTGCCAGTGTCCACCTAAAGGGGAGAGTCCCAGCTTTTGAAATATACCCTTAGAAAACTCTAAGCCAGACAGAACCCGAGATATCTGGTGGGTTATAGCAATTAACAGGACTGATGGGGACCACTGCTTTGATGTCGAATATCGTTGGTTCCCCAGGGCCGATTTTTAAAAATCTGGTACCCCTGGAAAAGGGGGACCCTCAGCTATCAGTCTGGGACCCTTATACTCCTGGTGTCCTTTGGCAACTGTCTATTTAGCCCATTCGAAAAGTCGGCCCTGGTTACGGGGGAGAGGAGGGGGTCCACACACAGAGACTGCACACAGGTCCCCTCCTCTGTAGATACGCCTCTGCTGCTGATACTTCCTATCTTTGTCAGAGTTGGTCAATATGATTATTGGAGATGTCTGTAGGAGGAACTAGGTTTTCTTTTTTAAGTTACAGGGCATAACTCATGATGTTTGAAGCTGTATATTTTCCTCTTAGGTGACAAGGTTATCTCATAGTTGAAGTTGCTTTAAATCAAATTACCTTGGTGTGCTGGCAAAGAATGTAAAAAAATAGCATAGGTAAAATGTATAGCTTGTATGACATTTTGACACATTCATACCTATGTATTTGATTGTCGTACAGTATTCCAAATAGTAAGAAAACACACTTAACTGGAAGAAGTTGTATTTCTTTGACGCAAGAAGAGTCCATGGGGAAGATTTACTAAAGCTTCTACAACAGACAGGTTGTGTTGTTGCCCATCGCAACCAATCATATACTAGCTATAATTTCTCTATTGCATTCTAGAAACTAGAATATGATTGGTTGCTATGGGTAACACCACAGCCTCTGTGTTTTAGAAGCTTTAGTACAGACGTAGCCTGGCTCAACTTACCAGTGATGCGTATGAACGGGAGCATGCATTGCAGGTGTAAATAGCCGTGCTCAGCTGCGACTATTCACACCCCTGATTGCATAATGTAGTCTATGGATTGCAGGTGCGAATATACACAACTTGCTCACGCTTCACAAAAAACTAGTTGTGGACGTGCATAGTCGCAGCCGAGCTAAACTTGGCTACATCTGTAAATCTACACGCATGTATCACAAAGCAGGGTCCAGGGGCATAGGCGTTCTGGGCTAAGGGAACCCCGGTCCAGATTGCCTCTGGGTTCTTTCAGGCCACCTCCTACCTCCATGGCAACCTGTTTCAGCACACCTTGTGTGGTAGCATCATTCTCTGAGGCAGAATGATGTTACAATGTGTAGTGGACACTGGACCCTTTTGGGACCCAGAGTCGAGACAGTGCTGGAAGTGACACAGCCCCATTGTAGCCATTGGCTGCCACACTGTCTCGCAATTACCCCTTAGTGCCACTCCCATAAGCCATTTAATATTATTAAATATGAGCCTCATTCATAATACAAACCTCCCAACATTGGGAGAACAGAAGGAGGGACACATTGGCACGGTGCCTGTCCGAAAAGGGGCATGGCCTATAAAAAGGGGCACGGCTTCACGGGAGTGCTGTGATCGCGAGCCACGCCCCCGTTTTTCGTCAGTATGGGGGCATGGCCAGCGCTCTGGGAGCTGCTGGCATGCCCCCTGTCCCTCCGTCTCTAGTGAATATTCACAGCTGCTCTGCTCTAAACTGAGCAGAGCAGCGAGTATCTGGAGAGCCTCTCAACTGCCCCCCACGGGAAACTGTGGCCCGCGGGGGAGACAGCAGGACAGTCCTAAAAAAACGGGACTGTCCCGCAAAAATCGGGACAGTTGGGAGGTATAATAGGAGGTCCACATATTAGTAAATCTATTAAAATTGTCTTGTCTAAAACGGAAGCCTGTGTCATAGAAGGCTCCCATATAAGTAGGGCTAGAAAAAGCTCACTCCTGAACCCAGAGAAAAGAAGATACCTGTTAGAGAGTTATTTTAGTTGAGTTTGATTGTGGTCTCAGTTCCCGTTTTTTTTAACGTTATGGCCAATTGGACTATGGGGTATATTTATTGTACACCTCAGCCCTTTAAGGGGGTCATTCCGAGTTGATCGTAGCTGTGCTAAATTTAGCACAGCTACGATCATTCACACTGTATTGGAAAAACGTTTTCAAACCAGCGCTCCAACACAGCAGTGCTGCAAATTCCGCTGAAGTTGTCACCCCCACTTCCAAAGAAACGTTTAAACAATGCACAGAATGCAGATATGCGCACCCCGGGGTATTACGGGATAATTGTAGGTTTTGTGAAGAACGTTCAATGTTCAGATGTTCAAATCCTTCCCTTTGAATCAGAACAGAGTTCCTCCCTTATTCGGCGACGCTGTCAACCGGGTCATAGCAGTGAGAGCTCCGGAGCTGGAGACCGCTACAGAGAAGGCAGCGCAACCCTGATCACCATCATGGTGATCAGGGTAGCGCTGCCTTCTCTGTAGCGGTCTCCAGCTCCGGAGCTCTCTCACTGCCATGACCCGGTTGACAGCGTCGCCGAATAAGGGAGGAACTCTGTTCTGATTCAAAGGGAAGGATTTGAACATCTGAACATTGAACGTTCTTCACAAAACCTACAATTATCCCGTAATACCCCGGGGTGCGCATATCTGCATTCTGTGCATTGTTTAAACGATCATTCACACTGCCATGTGGGGGGACGCCCAGCACAGGGCTAGTCCACCCCGCATTTCAGTGCCGCCCCCCCCCCCCGCAGAAGTGCAAAGGCATCGCACAGCGGCGATGCCTTTGCACTTTAAGAGTAACCCCTGACCAGCGCAGCTTTAGCGTGCTGGCTGGGAGCTACTTGTCGCTCCCTGGCCCCCCAAAGGTCTGGCCATGCCTGTGCTGGCCGGACCGCGACCCCCTAAATGGTGGCTTAATGCCGCCGTCCGGCCCCCTACTGCCCAGCGACCGCCTCAGAGGTGATCGCTAGGCACCAACGGCTGGCATGCGTCGGCGCAGTGCGGCACTGGTGCATGCGCAGTTCCAACCTGATCGCTGCGAGAATGACCCCCTAAATGTGCAGAAACTGCTGTTTCCGCATATCTCTGCCTAAGGGCAGAATTAAGTGTCACTGATATGTAACAATAATATGATTTGTAATGATTTGTAATGTAATCCAATAAGCAGGAGTTGTCTCAAACTTTTTGCACCCATCGTCAAACTGCGCTGAGGGCCGCTAATGCGACCAGGTCTGAATAACCCCCTATGACCATCGTCACAAGACTATCACGGCACATGCATGCACAGTGCGACTCAGATGCATATGTACTAGGAAAAACATTAGCCATTTGTGGAAAAATCAGAATTGCGTCCACCTCAGAATAAGGCCAAATGTTTCCCCTGTTGTCCCCTCTTCTCTTACCTTACAAACCCCTTACATGCTATTCATTCTCTGGGGACTTCTCCTCCCCTGATCTTCCATAGTACATTCAGCAGCAGCAACACTTCACAGTAGTTAGCCACCATCAATGCTTTGCCATCGATGACCCAGAGGCAGTAATGTTTTATTTTTATATTTTCTGTCCCCAGCACAGAGGGAACAGAACTTAGCCTTGCCCCGACCTGCCACTAATCCATGCCCCCTCCCTGATTGGTCTGCTGGCTGTCTGGCTTTGTCAAAGATTTCATGGCATCGATGCTAAGTGCGATAGTACCATCGATTATTAAGCCTTCCATAGCCATTTCTAATCCATAGTTCTGTGTAGACCCACTACCCAGAACAGGAGCAGTCCTGACTCCTGCACTGCAGCTAATTCCGTTTTCGCATCGCTATCACGGATCGCACACAGGAATTGTACACGGGTCTTCCTGGGTGCGACCTGCGCATGAGACCCCTTTCAAACTGGCAATGTGACCCGCCAATATGCCGTGTCGGATTGTGATCAGGGGTGGAGGTGGCGCCGCGTCATCAGGGGCGGAGGTGACACTGGGAAATGTGATAATCTCCACGCCGCCTCCTCCATAGTGTGAATGGGTGGTCTTCAGTATGCCGGCTGTCGGGATCCCGGCGCACAGTATACTGGCACCGGAATCCCGACAGCCGGCATACCGACACTTATTCTCCCTCGTGGGGGTCCACGACCCCCCTGGAGGAAGAATAAAATAGCGCGGCGCGCGTAGCGCATCACCGTGCCCGCAGCGTGGCGAGCACAGCGAGCCCGCAAGGGGCTCATTTTTCGCTCGCCACACTGTCAGTAAGCCGGCGGTCGGGCTCCCGGCGCCGGTATGCTGGTCACCGGGAGCCCGACCGCCGGCATACCATACCACACCCGTGTGAATAACCGTGCTTTATTCCATGGTTGAAATATCGGGTCAGGCGACCCGGGAATTCGGGACTTACTGCTTTCACACCGCACATCGACCCGGCAATATGCCAGGTTATTTGTGCGGTGTGAAAGGGGTACGAATCAGCATCCCAGAAAGCTTGCAATCGGAGCAGTCTGGGGAGCATTTACCCTCCCGCCCCCTTCCAAATATATTTGGATTGTTTTAAATAGGAAAATATGAGCAATGATGTTTTTTTATATCTTTTTCTGTAAACAGCATAAAAATGATGTGGGACATGTATAATTCATATATTTTACAGACTTGTATGTGAACACTTACAAATCCTATTGCAGACATTTTAATGTATACCAAAATACTCTAGACCAGTGGTTCCCAAACTTCCTTGCGTCACGGTGCTCTAGAGCACAGGTTCTCAAACTCGGTCCTCAGGACCCCACACAGTGCATGTTTTGCAGGTCTCCTCACAGAATCACAAGTGAAATAATTAACTCCACATGTGGACCTTTTAAAATGTGTCTGAGAGTAATTAATACACCTGTGCGCCTGCTGGGTTACCTGCAAAACATGCACTGTGTGGGGTCCTGAGGACCGAGTTTGAGAACCTCTGCTCTAGAGTATCAGAATTTTTTTCAAGGCAGCCCTAGGCCAAAAATGTCTTATTGAGAAATGCAGAAAATAATATGTAATCAAGTAAATTGTGTTTATATGTCATCCCTAGGTTCAGTTATGTGGTGAGGGACAGGATTTACTTCTGTTTGTCCATATATTTTATTATTGGAAGCCACATGCACTGGTTTGGTCTGTTACATTGGCCATAAATTATTTGAATTTATCCTGGAACACCAACCCAGGGCACCCGTGCAAGTACCTCGAGGCTCCCCAGGGTGCCTAGGCACACAGTTTGAGAACCACTGCTCTAGACACTTTTATTCTCTGAAATACAGTACACTTGTTGGATATGAATTTCTATCATTTCTAAATGTTGCAAAAATCAACCATTTGACACCATCAACTGCCTCCAATACTTTGCTTATGGACTTGATGATTTTTAATGCTCTTTTATACACTTCACATAAGGGGCCTGGGGGGTCAGGTCACGATGCACCTGAAAGAAGGTCACAAATTACTGATGATTGGTAATTTGAGCATGCACCAGACCGGTCAGATGCAGTACGGCTACAGACTGTTATGATTCCCGTACTCCAGACCAGAAGAGATCTTATGGCAGAGGTCTGAGTACTGGGAAGATATGCTGGTTGTGGGAGCAGGAGAGCCTAGTAACCCCTGGCGCCCTAACTCCGTTGTCTCGCCCGTGTTATCAAAAATCCCTTGCGAGACTATGGTTGCTTGAGCCCATGGCAGCCGCGTTCGAAGGGCGGATTATGTCTGCCCAACCCCGATGCCCCCGCAGGTCTTAATGGGAGACAAAGGGAAATCCGAGACAGGGTGATAACAAGGGGCCCTCTGACTAAGCAACCAGGCCAGGGGTTACAAGCTAACTAACTTTAACCAAAGGTATGTGCGGACTAGCCGCCAGGGAAAAGGACAACCAAAGAACCACTGATCCGTTACTCCTATCCAGCACCGCTGGATACCAGAGTGGATCTGTGGGAGCGGAATCCTCCGCAAAAGCTCCAGAACACAAATTAACTAAATAATAAACAGTAAGCGGACAAGCCGCAACACACAGCTGAGCCGCGACTCACGAACACCACAGGATGTTAAAGGTGCTCGGTCAGACTCCAGGAATAGATGGCAAACTTCCGAGTACAGGATCTCTGAGGACAGGAACAACCGGATTGAGCAGGACTGGAAACTCTCTGTAGCAGACACAGGCAAACAGGAAGCTATCACCGGCGTCTGTAAGAAGTCCTGAGGGTGCCTTTATTCAGGAACCCTCCAATCAAGATCCAGACAGGGTAATCAATGGAAATGCCGTGCAGCTTGCATGCTGCACGGCCAGCACATAATCAGGTAATTTAGGACAGACCCAGCAACGGGG